>NW_018253815.1:13492-34888 GCF_001263595.1 Phalaenopsis equestris | reverse complement strand
ACAGGATAGCTTATAAGACACCTATAGGAATGTCCACATGTAGATTATTTTTGGGAAGACTTGTCATTTGCCAGTTGAATTGGAGCATAAAGCTTAGTGGACTATAAAAGAATTCAATTTTAATTTAAAAAAATCTTGTGAGAAAAGATTATTGCAATTGAATGAGCTTGAGGAAATTAGGAATGAATCTTACGATAATGCGAGGATTTATAAGAAAAATATGAAAGAATGGCATGATTGGAAGATAATAAAAAAAATTTGAAACTAGACATGAAGTTTTATTATACAATACAAGATTGAAATTATTTTCTGGAAAATTGATGTCTAGGTGGAAAGGGTCATTCAGAGTTATAAAAGTCTATCCCTACAGAGCAGTTAATATTGAAGACCCCAAGACTGGAAGAATATTTAAAGTGAATGGGCACAGATTGAAGCTATATTTTGTTGGTCAAAGACGAGTTTTTAAGGAAATTGTAATATTGGTTCTCCCATAATAAGACTGGGAATGTCGGGCTAATGACCTTAAACCAAGTGTTTTGTGGGAGGCAACTCATATGTATCGTTGATTAGATTGCTTTTAAGTTCGTATTGTTTAAAATATTTTACTTGTATTTATGTTTAGGCCCTTATATCATTCGTCTATTTGCAAAAATTTTTAGAAACATTTTTATTTACCTAATTTTATCGAAAAATTGAGAATTTATTGGATTAAAATTGAAATAGTGCTATTTTTCGAAATGGCGCATGATGCGCCAAATTCCAGAGAGCTGGCGCATGATGCATCAGATTTGGTGCATGATGTGCCGCAGTGACAAAAATGACTAAAAAGTTTTAAAAGGGGGGTTTTGGCAGTTTCTTCTACTTAAAACTCCTAAAAATTGAATCCTAAGTCTATTTTAAGGAGGAAAACGAGGGAGAAACCAATGATTTCAAATCCATTGGCTTCCCACTCCAAAAATACTACGAGATTTGGAATTTTCAATCAGAGAATTTTTGTCAGTTTTAATGCCCAGAAATTACATGATCGAGTTCTAGTGAAGAAGAGGCTAATCAAAGAAAGGGGGTTTGTGAATCGAGGATTTAACACACCGAATACTCAAGTAGAAGAGATTAATGCGCAGAGGCACTGGGAAGTGCTTTGCTACACCACTGTAGCTGTAGTCATCCCTATGGTTAAAGTGTTCTATGCAAATTTTCATGGGATCAACCAAGGAATAGTCTATGTGCGAGGCAAGTTCGTGAAGTTCACTCCTTCAAGAATAAACGAGAATTTTATGTTTGAGATTGTGTCTATCCCTTACGAGAGACAATATGAATGAGCTCTACCGGTACCTTACGGACGAAGATGTGAGTTGGGAGGCCAGAGATGATGGAAATGTATGTTTTTTGTCATCATTATTAAATCATACTTCTACAGCATGGCACTTCTTCATTACATTGAAATTACTACCCACCATGAAGATCAGTAAGGTAACGAAGGAGAGCGCTATTTTAAATTATTGTATTCAAACCGAAAAACATGTTGATATAACTATTGATATTGGAGCCATAATTGTAAAATCGGTTTTGGGTTTGATTATGAATGGATCTGCAATTAGACTTGGACATCCATCCACTATTTTTCTACTGTGCAGTCAATCGTAAGTACCTTATGAAAGTTAGGAAAAAGTATTTCTTCCTTGGAAGTCGTTGGATCTGAAGTCTATTGTAGTTGTAGTGGAAAGGGAGATGAAAAAGATATGAATGCACTGATGAATCAAGGATCTCAGAATTCATCTCTTATTCAAACCTATTATAATTTGAATGTAGTTTTGAAGAGAATCAGGAAGATATAGAAAGAGTCGCAAAATCTTATGTATGTGATTAAGAATATTTCTGAAATGTTGGATCATCTGGATTGGAGAAAGGAACATTTTGAACATACTGAGTGTATTGAAGATGGTTTGGTATGTATGTTTGATGGTTTGGTATGTATGTTTAAGAAACATTCTTGGATTGGAGAGGATTCAACTTACGAGTTTACATATGACCCTTCTACAACCCGTATGTGCACTACTAATCAATGGGAGATATGTAGGAGGATGAGAGTGAAGTAGATGTTTGAACTTAATTTATGCACACAATTTTTTATTTAGGACTACTTGTTTTAATTTGTTGAGTTGGATTGCATTTCCTTTCTATTTTTGCACTATCTATGTTTATGCTTTGTATTTTGATGTTTAGATTTCAGTGTAGTTTTAGATTTCAGTGTTAGGATGTTGGTTTGCTTTAGAACACCGAATTTGATGTTTGTTGGCTTGAAAACTGTTAGTTTGTATTAGTGCAGATTTTATATATAATATGAGTTTTGTGTTGTTCGTGAAATTTTGTTGTTAGAATGATGTTTATATATACTTAAAAATGTTTTGTTGAGTGAATTATAGGTTGACATAAAGTGGTATGGAGCAGATTTTGACATAAACTGAAATCTGATGAATTTAAGCTCTCGCGCATGATGCGCCAATTTACAGAGCGCTGACACATGATGCGTCAAAAACCCGAACACACCAGATCACCTAGAAAGCCACAAAATCGCACGAACAAGCTCAATTTTCACTGCTTGTGTCGTCTCCTACCTCTAAACCTTGACCTAGGGCTTCTTATTGAGGATAGTAGAGAATATTTTGGAGGTAAAAAATCTTACATTTCATCTTCTCTTAGTAAGAGCTTCCCTTAATTTAGAAATTTTTTATTTTCACCATGAATTTTTCCTACATTATGGAAGATCCAAAATTTGTTATTTTTAATGAAAAAGCTTGGAGAAAACTCATGGTGAAAAGTTTCTTACCAAATGATCTTGCTTGAGGGGTTAGATTTTTTATTTAGTAATTTATTTGGATTTTCATAGAATTTCCAATAGCTCCCCGAGTTAAGAGAGGAAGGTCGTCCAAAAATTTTGATTCACAATGATTCATTAACTTCAAGGCCCATCATAGTTACAATACTTAAATAGAGACCAGAAGATTGATCCAAGAACGGGCATTTCCAAACCCGTGTGGCGAGATTGAAAGGTTGATCCTTGCCAGAAAATAGGAAAGATTCTGCTACTTCACTGCCATAGCAATTGTCCCCATGATTCGGGAGTTTTATTCCAATCTGAGGTTCAGTGCTGATGACCATTTACTAGTTAGAGGTAAACAAGTTGAATTTACTGTTAATCGGATCAATACTTTTTATGGGTTGAGGGGTGTATTTTTTGATGAATATGCTGCACTCGTGATGATTGATTCATCACTGGATGAAGTGATTGCCTATCTGACGGATCTAAGAGGAGAGTGGAAGATTAAGAATAACAAAATAGTTAACTTTCCTGCTTCCATATTGACTAGCCAGTTAAAGGAATGGCATCACTTTATTTCTGCTAAATTATTATCAACTAATCATCTTACCGATGTTATGAAAGTTAGAGCTATATTGAACTATTACATTCAAAACATGAAAGCAATAGATATTGGTTCACTTATAGTTCCTCATGCTCAAAGTATAGCTGGTAGCTCTACAGCTAGTGGTTTGGGATACCCTATTTTTATTTTCACTTTATGCAAACAATTAGGAGTAAAGTCCCATAGAAACGAAGAAAGATTACAATCACAGAATCCTATTGGGAGGCATATGATTCAAAGAGTTGAATCATTTGTTAAATCTAGGGGTGAAAGAAGGGATACACCATCTACATCCGTTGCAGGGGCATCTACTTCTCGCCCTGCATCACTAGAAAACATTATGGACCAACTCATGAAATGGACCAACTCATGATTCAACAAATGGACATAATTAATATCAGAGTCAGTTGGGAGAGATTGGAGTAAGAAATGCTTATAATGATGAATATCAGCAGAGGAGAGTTTAGCATGATATTGATTTTGAGAATGCTATGGTGAGACATTTTAGGGGTGAACCCAATGTGAAATTTACTCCTTGCCCAAGTTTTACTCCCTATGCTCCTATTCGAGATGAAGAAGAGGAAGAAGAAGCAGAAGATGATGATGATGATGATGATGATGATGATGAGGAAGGAGATGAAAACTAATATTTTTGTTTTTGTTTTTTTTTTGTTATTTGTTATTGTAATGTGTTGTATTTTCATTTGAGAACTATCATAGTAAAACTTTCATGTTGTGATGTGAACATAATTGTAATAGTAATTATAGACTTTTACTTATTTCTGCATTTTTAGTACTTTCAATTTTTTTTTCAGTTTTTTTTTTTTTTTTTAATTTTTACCAAATTCTTTAGAATATATTATGTTTTACTTAATGGTTTAAAGTCTGTGTTTTTCTAAGTTAGTACCTACAGTATACTAGAGCACTGTTTCATAAAAAAAAAATCCTCTATAGGTCAATTTTTATTTTCATGCATTTTTTTTTCTTTCACCTATTAAAATTTTGTACTAAAACTTTTTTCTTAAAATTAATTAAAAACATAAGTTTGGGGGGAATGAAAATTTCTTTTAAACATTTTTTAACTAAATTTTATTTGTCCTCAATTAACTATATTTTTAAAAATTAATTTAACATGACCTGGGATATTCAGATTTAACTTTAAATGACTATACTTATGTTAATAAATATTGTGATAAATTTAGGTAAAAAGTTTTTAATAATGAAGGTCAACTCTTAAGTTAAAGATATTTGGTATCATAGGATAAGACTTTGCTTTTCTATTTAAAGTAAAGGAAGTTGTATTTTTTAAGTATTAAGAATTTTAGAGTTTCATGTAAGAAGAAAAAAATGATATTTTATGAAAAATCATAAACTAATATGAATTTATAAAGGAAGAAAGGTATAGAGTTTTAACATTAAGAAGAGGATAGTTAAGTTTAAAATTATTAAAAGTTATCCACATATAGTAATCCTCACTTGAAAAAGAAAGAGAAAAAAAAAAAGAAAGGATTGAAAAGATCCTAAAAGAAAAAAAAAGAGGGAAAGGAAAAGAAAAGAAAAGAAAATAAAAATAGGTGAGGAGAAGCTTGAGGAGATGCGTAATAAAAAATTGGCTTCACTTGAAACAACTTAAGGAAAAAGCTTTATTATAATTTGTAGACTTGTATTGGAATATTAGTAGTATTCCTAGTAAAGTTTTAATGAAGTTCTGTTTCATATGAATATTATAAATGTCCTTAATATGACAAATTGTAATTCTTCTTGAAATATATAGACATTCAAAAATCTTAAATTTGATTACTAAGTATTCTTACACTTAGAGTTTGAATCTAAGTTATTAATGGTTTTTCTTAAATTTTGTTATCATATTTATTAAACTAAAGTATATAAGTTATATGTAAATCTCTATCCTAAGTCATATGTTTTTATTTAGTAAAAGTGCACTAGAGGATAAGTAACATTTAAGTTTGAGGGATTTTGATATACCAAAATAATATATTTTTTTAAGTACATAGTTTATGCTTATTTTTGGTGTATTACCCTTTAAATAAGGGTATTTTCATATTTTTGTTGCAGGTATATCATTTTTAGAGATTTGGAGCAAAAATGGAAAAAAGGATGAAATTTGGAGCCAAAATAGGAAATTTTGGAATTTTAGAGCATGATGCATCGTTTGACAGAGAGTTGGCACATGATGCGCCAAATTTGGCGCATGAGCTCCAGAGATAACTTTTTGCGAATTAAGGCAGTTCAAGTGAAATTTTGCACTAACTTTCAAAGGGACACTTGTTCTACACACCCCTTAGAGTTACTCAATGCATCTAGACACTTTAGAAGGCTCTTTTATGAAGAGATATGTCTCTTGGATCAAATGACACCTTTTGAATTCAAAAGAGTTGACTTTTTGATGAAATTTTGGAGGGAATTTTGAATTCCTTTTGAAAGGAGGCAGCCCTTAATAAAAGAAGAAGACTTCAAAGAGTTCGGAGAGAGTTGGAAGGGGGACGAAAGGCAAGAAGGTGGTGGCGTGAAAGGCAATGAGAGGAGATTTTCTTCTAGGGTAGTAAGACGAGAGGGAATGTGAGAGTTTTCTTCTTCATTGCACTTCTAAGAGAGAAATGAGTGTGTTTGTAAAGAGAGAAAGGCTTGGAGAGAACTTCTAGGGATTTGCTTGGGAAGGATTGTGAGATAAGTTGTCTTTTATTTCTTTTATTTGGTAAACTTTTTATATATTTGAAATCCGCATTTTGTCGTATCCTTCTCATGAATTCTATGTAGTTTTCTTTATCTTTCTTCCTACTTTGAGATATGGTTTTGTGAAGAATTGATTTTGTTTTATATGGTTTTAGATGTGAATAAGTTGTGATGATTTGAACTCTGATCTTCATTTACTTTTTGATCTGCTCAATTGAAATGTTAAAAAGTTAACATCTGTTGTGAAACCTACTATTCGGGAAATGGAGTATGAGTTTTACAATAAAATGAGAATCCCTTTCGATTTCATGGGAGAGTATGTCATCCATGGAATTGTGTGCAAATAAATAGGGAAATATACTTTGTTGGATGCAGAATTGGAGATTTTAAGGTGATCGATTAAAATCCCCAATTTGGTCCAGTTGATTAGAAACGATGCGACATTGTTAGCTCTCAGGGGAGGGAGTAATGAGAGCTCTGGAGTGGCAGTCGGTATCCTGCAATGGCAGTCGTTATCCTGCAAGCCTAACCACAAAATTATGGACCAAACTCTTGATTACTCAATGTTCTTTATAGCACTCGGAAGAGAGTAAAGATTATAATTGCTCCTACTTGGCACAAAACATTTTTTTTATATATTTTTAATTGATTTTAACTTTTTCAGAATTCATATACTCATTGTAAAGGAGAAATGATATTTTTTAAAAATTTGAATCTTCCATAACAAAAACTTTGTTTAGTTTTTGTAATTTTACTTTTGAAAGTTTAGTTTTAAGTTAGTTAACTTTATTTTTTCAGCTGCATTTTATATAGCATTGACTTTAGTAGTTAATACTCAAACTTTGCACTTTACTTTTATTTTTAAATTTTTAAGTTATAAAATAATTTTAAGAATTTACCTATAGGTTTTTCCAACTTCCCCATGGGATTAATATCTAGGGCTTCATTAAAGTCCTTTATTACTTGAGCGATACATATACTTGTGTTGATTTTAATGGCGATTTGACAATTTAAAAAGAGTTTTAATGATAAATTATCTTCATATAAGGTATTTTTGTTGGGATTGTATTGTATATTTATTGATATATCTGTATTTTGTATTTTGTAATATTAAAAAATATTTGCAAAATTTACACACTAAATCTGACCGCATCACCCCCTGATCACAAGGAACTCCCAAAACCATTTTCATAGTTTTCTTAATGATATTTTGTTTATTTTAATTATTTTAGTGCAAAAGTTCTATTATACTTGAAAAATAGGTTTTGATATTAAATAAATATCATATTGATTTCATATTTCTTTAGAGACTTAAAATCATCATTATCTTCACTATGAATTAATTTTTATAATTTTTTTAAAATTATATTTTATTTATTTACATTTTTATGTGTTTTAATGAATTAATTAGCTAAGATAATGCACATAATTATTTAAAATTGTCTTACATTTTTCTTAGAGTCATCTAATTATAGAGAACCTACCAAAATATATCCCAAATTTTTCTGATTTTAATTTTAATTTATATAATTATTTTATGTAAAATAGGCAATTAGCCTTAAAAATTGTGGGTTTTATATTTAGAGGTGTTCTCTTACTTTGGAAAAAATAGAGAACACTCCTAATCATATGCAGAGTAAACCCTTTGAAATTCAAGTCGTGGTGATTAAAATTTATTTAAATAAACAAGCTCTGGAGTCTTTAATTGATTTAAAATAAAATACAAGGCAAATAATTTTTATTTTTTGTTCATAATTTTTTTCTTATTTCACTGAGCAACATGTTATTTTTATTTTATTTTTATGATTTTTTTACACAAAGTTATGATTTTTTTTAATTTTTGAATTAATTTAAATAAAGAATACTATGATTTACTACTTATCTAACTCAATGCCACACCATCCTACGATGGCTTTGAACCTCCATGTGACACGCTCCCATTCAACTCGCCTTCTGCGTCAGCACTTACTTGGCTCGCACTTTATGAACTGATCTCTCGTCCAACTCCTCCTCCGTTGTTGGATCAATACACATGTGAACAGACGAAATCCTTTCATTATACCTATCTAACTTAAACTAAGAGTTGTTCATAGTAATACATATTAATCTCGCTCAATACTCAACCAAATCATTCATGATTTGTTCTTATAGCTTCATCTACTTGAGACAAGCACATCCATATGATTAAAGGCTTATGAGAACCAAGTTCACTTCATAATTAATGAAACTGAGAGCATTTTTAGGGGTTAGTGAGCTATACCTTTCCCCAAGAGGTGAGGCTTCAATTGGGTTGGTTTTATACATCTAGTATGTCCTTACGAAGCTCCTTCAAGTACCGATTTGAACTGAGGTTGAGTTTAGGTAAGAGTTTGATCGAGTGGTGATTCAGTTTTGGTCTAAGAGTGGGTTAGAGTGATCAACGGATGGGGCTTTCAGTGGGAAACTTCATCATTTTGTTAGGGGAAGCATAAGGATGAGTAAATTTGAAGTTTAGTGAGGATTTATGGAATGATAGAAAGTGTCCTGGATTTTGAGGTCAAAATCCCAGCATGACAGTGGTTATGGATGGCTGGGAACAATGGGATTGGACTCAAGAAGGCTTGAAGAGGCTCTGGAAGTAATTTGGCAGAATCTCCCCAAGGAATTGGATGATCTCTCTATCTGGCAGTGAGGAGTTGTGCTTAAATAGAGCCATTTCCATGGTGGCCAGCAGGGCAATCCAACGGGTGGAAAAGGTTGCTTATGTGAAGGGATAAATGGTGCAAATCTCCAATGAAAGCTAGCCACATAAGATGGGTGCAATTTAGGTTTGGTCCATGGAGGATACTCCTTGGGTATGAGTTTTTTTTGCGACTAGACCGACCGACCAGAGCTGTTGTGGTAGCACGGTGGTGCAGGAAAGCTAGGGGGAGTTTTAATTATAATCATGATGGGGGTTTAATCTTGTGATGGCAAGCTTAATTCACCTAACCAAATATGGGAGGAGATCCCCCAAATCAAGGGACCCTTGGTCCATGGCTCCACTCGGGTGGGATAAGAGGATCTAGGTTTTTTCTTGGGATCCAACTTGCGGTTGTGGTGGCCAAGTTTAGGCTATACCAAATGATTCAAGGTGACTTTAGGGTTTGGGTCCAAAACTTGGTATTTGACTTGAACTTAGGTTTAGCCTTGGCTAGAGCTTGGATTTAGGTAAATTGATTGGCCAATTTGATTTACAAGATCGTTAAGAGGCATTTAAAAGTCAATTGGGTGGGAATTGAGAAGTTATGTAGTTCAATTTGGTGAGATTTGGAATTTTGGGTAAAATTTGGGATTTTGGTTTGAATTAGATTTGAGCTAGGTTTAGGTTTGGTTCTAGGCCATTTGATGGTTCAAAATAGTCTAGGGAATGGTTATAAATATTTTAGCATTCAAAATTAAGGAAATTGGAAGGGTTATTGGGTTTAATTTGATGGAATTTAAAGATATGGTGAAATTGGGGATTTTAGCCCGAATTTGAAATTAGGTTTTGTAGATTGGTTGAATTGGGCTCCAAATTGGTGTATGTTAGGATTATATAAGTTGATAATTGATTTAGGTTTGAAAACGGGTAAGATTGAAGTGAATTTGTTGGAAATTGGGATGGATTTGGGGAAGATTGGGCTTTTTGGGGCAAAATTGGGATTTTGGTTAAAATCGATCAATTTGGTCAAATTGGGCCCAATGGTGGCTAGAATTGATTTTGGGGATGTTTGGAATGATTTGGGAGATTTTGGGAATTTTGGAAATTTATGGGTGTTTTGGGCAATTGGAGTAGTTTGAAATGGGTTGAGATGATTTTTTAGGAGAATTTGATAATTTTGGCAATTTTGAAAATTTTAGGGTTCGAGGGGTAATTTGGTAATTATGGAAAATTTTGGGGTTAAAAGGTCAAAAATTGGAGTCTTGGTAGAATTGATATCATATAAAGATGCCAATTATAAAATCACTTTTTTTGAGCCATATGCCCAAGGGAACTCCCATTTTGGATGCCTTATGTATTGGTCCTAGCCATCCTAACTAGAGGCTAAGGGTTTTGGGGACCACCCACATGATTCTCCAAAAGAATAGGGAGACATGCTAAGCATGGATGGTTTAGGATTTGGGTTGTGAGTGAAAGTGAGTGGTTCAAGTGTGTGTGTTTTTGTAAGACCAAAACCACACCACCCTGGGCTAACCCTGACCCCAAGCAATCCTTTGGGGGCTCTTATTGAGCACCCCCATGTTAGCTCTTTCCAACTAAGTGCTACAGGTTAGAACTAAACATATGGAACTCCATAAAGATTAAAGAAGTGTTTAAAATTTCTAATGGGGCAGGGTTCCGATACTAGTTCTCTAGGATAGTCAACAGGAAAATCTTATGGCTATATCTTAGGCTTCTAAGGAAGAAAGACTATACCTCAATAAAAAGTGAAGTCAACAAGCACACATATTCAAATCATGATAAACATGATACGATATTTATTCTCTAATATGGATATAAGAAGTGATGGGCAAAACAAAAGTTCAAATTAAGTTTTTTTTTCTTTTTTTCTTCTTGGAGAGCCAAAGCCAATGACGAGAAATTGTTGTCACTCATCTAGTTGCTGAAGAGACTACTAACTATAGGTTTAGCAAAAAATGCTCCCAAGTGAATGTGAGTCATGACTTGAAGATGAGTGTAAGACATTTTAATTTTGTTGGTGTATCCAAAGTACCCCTTGGTAAAGAAAAATCCATTTTTTAATTTTATGACACTTACACCATATAGATTCTTTTAAATGAGTTGTATACTGATATAAGAAATAAACATCTTTTGCCATCATGTGAAATCAAGAATCTTTATTCTATTTTTCTTCTCGTTGTTCTTAATTGAAGAGACAAGAGAATCAATTAGAGAACTATGTGTTTACTCAAATACAACTTTGTATTTAAATGAGGCATTTTCAGGGGCACAACGCAAGGGTCATCAAGACTGACGGGCTTCTAAGGTGATCAAGCTAAGTCAACCACCAACTAAATGTCATGTCATACTTGAACAAAATTAACCATCTACTGAAGTGCTTGAGCTAAGCAAACCTGCAGAAATTATCGACTGAATCCACCTGCAGAAGTGGTCAAGCTAAACCCACAACGACAAAGTGGCAATGCTAGTTTGGGGCAAACAAGCTGCTGGAAAAAAAATATTCATGAAACTAGGGTACAAGCTTCAATCTGTATTTATGGTGTCGTCTGCCACCCACATGATGAACATTTCATGAAAACAAGAAAGACTGTCGCAATATTGCACGAAATGTAATTGAATTGTCTTTTCACTCATGTATAAAAGGGAGGTCAAAGGAAGCTCTTACGGGGATGAATGTTTTAGAAAGAAAATGACATTTTAGAATTTCTCTCCATCTCTCTCTAAGAAAATTAGACACACACACTCTCTCTCCCTCATTGTTGGGAAGCAGAGACACTCTCTTAAACCAAATTCCTAGCTGCCTGTGAATCTTGAGAAAATATAGAGTGAGAAACATGAGCTCTAACAACACATTCATCATCAACATTGATGCCTTTGGAGTAAAAATATGATCTTTTTTGGTTTATAATAATTTTTGAACAAGATGAGACTATACGTTTTGAAAAGATTTATATATATATATATATATATATCGAGAGAGAGAGAGAGAGAGAGGGAGACAAAAATTTTTATGTAGGTGGTTTTCTCCTTTACTAGGGTTTTGGTTTTCGATTTCTTTTTCTCCCACTTTTGATCTTTGTGCGAGTTGGTGTTATGTGATGGGAGAAATGATGTGTTCTTTTCCTGAAGTCAATGCAAAGAATAAAGTTGTTGTTTCTTATTTAAAAACCCCCGTCTTTCCTCAATCCTGTCATGAAGCACTTATAGTCTCGGATGAGGCTTCTTTGGTTAAAAAGGCAGATTAAGAAAAAATAATAAGCCTGTTACTTTTGTTTTTGACTTGGAATATGCTTCTCTAACGACATCTTGTTGTCTAGCTCTGGTAAGTAAGTTCTTATATGGCCACCATAAGCATGAGTAAGTTAGTCAAAATTTTGAGAACTTTAAACTTAAGGGGATTGGAAGATAAGTTTGCTAAATGGTCATCAAATTGTCATTCAACTATCTAATGGAGAGGATTACACATGATTTTTTGCTAGGAAAAACAGAAGGATTGATAATAGGGTGATGAAGCTTCTCAAGTGGTTTGTTGATTTTTACCCTCAAACTAAACCTCCTATTGTCCCCGTTTGGATCAGATACTTGGGCTCATTGCTATATCTTTATAATCATCAAGTTCTTTTCTCATTGGATACTATTTTTGGGAGACCTCTCAAAAAAGATTGTCAACATTTTTTATTTCCAGGCCCACTTCTGCTAGGGTTCTAGTAGAAGGGGATATTGCTTTTGTTTTTCCAAATAAAATATTGATTGGTTCTTCTCATAATGGATAATGGTAGAAAGTATTCTTGGAGAAACTATCCTTTCTTTTTTTGAATGGTAGAATTTTTGGTAATTATGAAGCTCAGTGTTATCATTTACATCCTGAAATGAAAGGTTGATGAGCCTAAAAGATATGAGCATAACACATCCAAGCGTGTTAGAGTATCCACTTCTGTGGAGGTGGTGAAAGTTGGGGGTGCAGATCCAACTAGATGGAGGTTTTGAGAAAAACATAAACAACAATGAATCTCATGCTTAGAATGAGGCCCTCTTTAAATTAGATGAGGAATGAATTATTAAGAAAATCCAAAAGGATGAAAAGAGTCAATGAACTTATTCATTTCAAGAAGAAAAATACTATTAATGCAAAAGATGGTTGTTGTTCTAAAGAAGCTAATCAGTATACCCTCACTAGAGCATCTTGGAGAGGGAATATGCTGCATCATGTTTAATATTTTTGTTGGAATATCAGGGCATTGGTTGACCGACTAATAGACTGAAATTTTTGTGTAGGGTGCACAAGTAAGAAATTTTTGCTATTTTGTAACCCTTTTTTTCTACTAATGCTAAGAAGGTTCTTAGAAAATTCAAACAGTTTTAATGCTATAGGACTTCCAGAAATAAAGTCTAGTTCTATTGGAAAATGGGAGCTACTTTAAATTTGTGCATGCTTATTGTGAAAAAGATGAGCACAAGGGTTGGATTGCTTTTCTTTATGCGAGCACTCTACATCAAGCAAGGCTTGATCTCTAAAAAAAACTTAGTGCTCTAGTAGTATTATGAAAGATACATGGCTTGTTGGGAGAGATTTTAATATGATTATGAATAACTCTATAAAAGTGGGAGAATAAGTGGCTAGTCCTTATCTCATAACAAAGATTTGTGATATAGTCAGAGAGGCAAATCTATTGATTCTGTTCTTAATGGTCCTAAAATTACCTGGAGGTGGGGTAACTTGAGGGAAAGATTGGATAGATTCTTAGGCAATCAAGAATGTCAGAATTCATATAATGTTCTAAAATTCTTTCACCTTGATGGAGCTGGCTCTGATCATGGGCCTCTTTTATTTTCTCTTGATTTCTTCTCTAAATCATTTGCTTACAGTTTTAGATATCTCAACATTTGATCTTCTCACCCTTCCTATCTCAATATCATTAAATATGCATGGAAACCTGCAAATATTGGGGGTAGTCACTAGCTCATTCGTTAAAAATTACACAAAAGGGTGGCATCATGCCTTAAGAAATGGAATTGGGACTTTTTGGGTGATGTACACAAAAAGGTGGTTGAAGCTAACAAGAAAGTGACGGTGCTTGAGACTAAAGATGCATTTTTTAGTCTCAGTGTTGATGAACTTACAATTGCTCCTAAAGAACGTCTTTTTGCTATCAAGCAGAAAGAGAATTTACTTCAATAAAAAGCAAGAGACACTCATTTTTCTGAGGGAGATAGGAATACAAAGTATTTTAATGCCACTATCAGATGAATGAGGAACATAGATACTATTATCAGAATGAAGGATGAGAAAGTGGGGATGAGTTTTTGAGTTAAAGGATATTGTTGACAATGTAGTGAGCTATTTCTCTAACCTTTTTGGTGCTCATGTGTTTGTTACTAATATAGAGTATGATTCATTTAGAAATGATAGAATCTATAAGAAAGATCTAAACCTTATCTTTGTTCCAATGCAAGAGGAGATTCATTAGTCTCTTAAAGAGGTTAATTGCAAAAAGGCTGCTAGACCTAATGGCTTTACATTTGATTTTTATTTAAAATGTTGGGATATCATCAAAGTGGAGGTTAATAAGGACAATCCAAGTAGTGACAATACAAAGTTTTTTTTAGAGGACAATCCAAGTAGTTACCTTATGTCCTCTAATATTGTGCTTGTTCTTAAAACCAACGTAAAAACTACTCGGTTTCAATTTTGACCAATCTGCTTAACTTTGATTGTCTCTAAAATAATCAATAAAATCATGGTGAGAAGGTTTAAACCTCACTTAACTCAGATTATCTCTCCATAGCAATCAACTTTCATCAGAGGTTGGGAGATTACTGATAACCTATTATTAGCTTAGAAAATTGTTGAAGATCTTGATAAAGGATGTAGAGGTGGGAATATGATTGTTAAACTTCATATTCAAAACACATATGATTCAATAAGTTGGGATTTCATCATCAGTATTCTCAGAGCTAAGGGTTTTAATAAAAACATTTTCTTGGTTATAAGGAGGTTGCTAGAATGCAATATTTATAGTATCCTTATTAATATAACCTCATATGGCTATTTCCTACTAAGAGGGGCCTTAAACAGGGAGATCCTTTATCTCCTACTATTTTTATTTTGGCAATTGATTAATTTTCCAGATTATTAAACATGGTGCAATGTACTAATCTCAAGATGTCCTTTTTCATAAAGCTATAGTGTTGGTAAGCCATTTGATTATTTTTTTAATGTAATAAGGAGGGTTATTTATTATTATTTGCTTGAATTTTAATAAACATAAATGTTTCATCAAAGTGGGTGTGCATGTGAATAGAGAAGTGGCTGAATGGATTGTTACTTACACTAATTGTACCATATCTTCTCTCCCAATTAAGTATCTTGGGGTTCATCTCTTGAGAAGCGGAATGAAACAATCCTAAATGGATTCAATGATGGAGAAAATTAAAAACAAATTCTATATTGGAGGAACAGTTTCATATCATTTGGTGGGAGAATAACTTTGATTAGAAGTGTTCGTATTACATACCTCTTCATGCTTTGCAAGTTCTTAAACTCAAAAGCTAGCCTCAGGTCATGCTGGAAAAATGTTTTAATAAATTTCATTAGGTAGCAAATTCTTCAAGCAGGATTTGGGCAAATTGGAAAAATATTTGCAAGCCTCTAGATGCAAGTTGATTAGGCCATCAAGAGCTCCATGATGTTGCTATTATCAAATTCACTAAGCAATGGTTTAAATTCAAAAGAGGGAGCTCTTTATGGTTTGATTCCATGAATTGTAAGTGTCGTTCTCTCTCTCACCTACCTACTATATCTTGGAAAAGTGGTAATAAAAAAATTTGGAAGCCATTGATTAATGCAAGGGACTCTGCTGCTAATTATGTTTATTTGGATATTGGAAAAGGAAATGTGTCCTTTTGGAAGGACCAATGGACTGATTTTGAATTCAATAGAGTGGATGGATGGGAATCAAATGAACATGCTATAGTTTATACTTTTTGGAAGGAGGGATCATGGAATTTTGACCTCCTTAAATAGATGGTGGGCCAAAGTGCTAATGTTATATCCAAGATTCCAATAAACTCTGAAATTGAGGACTCTTTCAATTATCAAACTCTTTAACAAGGTATCTATCTCTAAATCTCTTTATGCTAAATTTTATACTTTTGATAAAGCAGAGTGGCCCATTAACATATGGGTTATCTGCTTCTTTGAGTTTTGTTTTTTTTCTAGAGACAATTTCACAGGCTTTTGCCTTATGAGACATATTGAAATTAAAGGGGCTTAGAGGTGCATCTTAGTGTTGCTTGTGTAAGAGGGTAGAGGAATCACTGAACCACTGATACATTCAATGTTCTTCTTCTGTGCATGTTTGTGCCTTGTTAGGTGAATATTTCCACAAGAATATCCCAACTGTTTGGAGCAATGCTATTGATTGCTCAAATTTTGGTCTGATGGTTATGCAAAGAAACACATAATGGTCTTCTTCCATTTCATTGTTATGTGATTTTTTTGGATGGCTAGAAATGCATGCAAGCGTAAGGGTAATTTGTTCAAAACTGAATCAATCAATGCCAATATATTAGCTTATCTTTTTAAAATAATTCATTCTTAACTGTTCAAGGTGAATTTCTTTGAGGGGGTTCCTTTTACTAATGCAGGAGTATCTATTCTTAAATTGGTAAGATGGTTCCCATTGTAGTAGGGTGGACCAATGTTAATGTTGATGGGATTTAGGGTATTTTTGGTTTAATATGCCAAAGGACCTTTATTTCACAGGCTGTTGACTTCTCCATCTTTTCTCTGTTGAGTTTCGCCTCAGTTGGATATTATGAGGGTCCATATGCTAATGGTCTTTTTCTTTTTAGTATGCTGCCCTTTTTTTGCTCTCTTTTCATCTTTGCCTGGTATAGTGATTCCAATCAATGATACTTTGTTCATATTGTTGCTAGATTGGGTAAATCTTTTGGAGATGTTTCACTTTTTTGGTATACTTGTAAATTTTTAGTAGGATATTTTTCCATGGGTTATATATCAGTTGGGACCTTAAGGGTTATGTATTTTTTGTCTCTTTAAAGGGTCCTAACCACCTAGCTATGTACCTTTTGAATTTGAGCACCATTTAAACACAATATATATATATATATATATAATTCAACGAAGAAAAACAAAATTCAATTAGAATTTTAGTAATCCTCCCCCATCCACATGAAAAACTATTCCATACGGACACGCATGCAAAAATGCATGCGGTGTACGATCTCCACCATTGATCACAGCAAAGATGTATTTCGGTGAGTCTCATTTTAAATTTTTTTCTTAAATGTTGTGATCAACGGTGGAAATCTGACACCGCATGTATTTCTGCGGACACCATGCATGCGGTGTCCCTATGGAATAATTTTTCCATCCACACAATTATAGAGATGCTAAGGAGATTATCCATTCTAATGGAGCTCGTTGATGCTTGTAAAGCTACCAGTAAGTCCAACCTCTCAAGCAAAAAAATTGTATGTTTGTGAGCCGTTGAATTTTATTTTACAAAAAATATTGACTACATGTCATACCCTAGCAACTACGCACTTCGACAATAAAAAAACCAAAGAATCATTACCTGGGTTGATAATTACCCTGGCATTAATAAAGGCGCATATAAATGCTTGATTTTACAGAAAACCCCGAGTGTCTATCTTTTCCAGTGTTGTCTAAACCCTAGAAACGATGCTTGGAATGATAGCCAAGCGCATAAATTACCTTGATTATCGACACCAACAAATTAGATTGAGATGGTGTCTTTAACGGTGCATAATTAACAAGTTCTAAGAATGCATAATTTTATAATAAAAAAAGCTTTTTTTATCCTGAAAATAAAAAGGAACAAAATGTTGGGGTTTCAAATGCAAATCTCCTTTCATATACCTAATGCATGACTAAAAAGTTCATCAAAATATTTCTCTGATAGCCACATTCAGAAAGGTAATCCATTAGTTATGGAGCAGGTGGAACAAATGGTATGATTACCAATCAAATCATAGGCATCATTAGAAACATTAGATTATTTTATGGCAGAATATGTTAGTAGGATGTACTTGAAAAATAAATATGACGGGTAGGATTATTTGCAGGAAAAAAAAATCATAATGCACTTGAATGGTATCGTGACTTATTCCAAATCCGTCTCTTTTTCATCTTCTCCCTAGACCCTATCCCTCTTCTTTCTTGCTTCTTCATTCTTCTACTTGGCTAACTGTGGTGTGGTAGCCAATTCCCTTTCATTGCTCTCATTTTCTTGTCACTCAGTTGTTCATAATATGAAATTCTGTATTCTAACTTTACCAAACAATTATGTTTTAAAATTTCTCCGTCTTGATCATTAAACAGATAATTTGGATGTTTGTAGATCAAAAAATATGTTGAGAAATGATGATCTTGTTTTAATTCTTCTTGTGTGTGGGGCATCAAATCTATTTCATTCAGGAGATTTTTTAAATGATTTATGGATGTTAAATTCATTATTACATTCGAACAACACTCAAGCAAATGATGGAACTAACAATTTTTTTCATTTTTCATGGCATTATTTTTTTGGTTTGAAGCCACCAAATGGGTGTAAGATGAGTTAGTAATTTTCATGATCACTCATTTTAGAAATCAGGAAAAATGTTTGGTGAGATGATGATTCCATTTTTCATCCTCCCTTCTAGAGAAATTTTAGAAAAGTTTTGTAGAGTTTTAAATTATTGTCACCTAAATACATCCAATAATGATAAGTCATTAGCGAAATAGAAACCAAAGGAAGGAATCTTGATTAATCTATGCAAATTCACAATGCTTAGCAAATTATTTTCTCTAAAATGAAAATATGTATGTATGGAAATCACAACAATAAAAACTAAAAATACTGTATAAGATTACAGCTAAAGTGGTATATCTTATGAAAATTCTAATAATTCAACAGAGCAAATTGGTTACTGTATTGCTAACTAGTTTAGATTACATACACAAATAAGCCACTAATACAATGTAAGACTAAAACTCCCTTATCATATCTCCTGAGAATTCTATAATTCTCCGTGGTAAAGCTGCACTATAATGCTGACAAAAGTCATTCATAAATTCTCTCCTTAGAAGCATGCGTCAAGCACGCAGCAACAACACAATGCAGCACAACTGTTATAACAAGAGAAAGGAAGCAAAGGATTAGAACTACAATTTAAAAGTTCTCCTATGTTGGAAATATCGAAGAACCAATCGTTATCAAAATAATCTTACCATCCTTTCCAAAAACCGTCGCCGCGATTCTTAGTATCAGATGGTACCTGTTGGGAGTAAGAAGAAGAGTCAGCAGTTGGGTAGCCCATAGGAGGTGGTGCAACATATGATGTCGGTGGGTACGCCTGCCCTTGTAGAGGGTACGAGGTTGGTGTTGAGGGATAGGCTGCAAAATGCAAAATGGTGAGCAAGAAGCAAAATGTCTCAGCATCTTTGTGAGGGAGGGTATTTGGTGATAATAAATTTACATTATGATGAATTTTTTTCTACCTATATTGATAGCTTACATTATGGTTATTATAGCATTAAGTGGCCTTAACAAATGTGAAGTTTTTATAATTGAAGAATTATTTATTAATTCTTTTATCCACTTATCCTTAGATTTCCCTTTTTTTAATTTTTAATTTTAATTTTTTGTTTCCATTATTACAATATACGCTCCATTGAAAAAGGATATGTACTCTTTGACCTATGAGAGATAACTTGCCAGGAATATGATAAGCACAACAACCCATCATGATTTTAAACTGCTTTTTTATACGAGGAGGGTTGCCATTTTTACTAAAAGATTTGAGCTATAGAAAGTTTTATGAGATTGTAGAGCCAAAATTTCATAGTAAAACCAGCATACAATATAGTTGGATCTCCCCTTTAAATTTCAAAATTTGACTAATCCCTTACTTTGTAGGCTATGAGAAAAATTTGGAGATCTTGTATTAAATTTTGAAGGATCTTATTATCTTTAGGGATTCTGTAATAAATTTAATATCCCAAAACTAATTTCAGATTATAACTACAAATAGAGTTTTAGAAGGATTTTGATATAGTATAACCACGAACAAATGAGAAATCTTTTGTTTGGACTCAAGCATAATGTCTTCTTCTTCTTCTTTGCTACGAACCCTCATTTTCTTTTAGTGTTTGCAACCCTCTCAATCATTGGCATAGGTAAAATAGCATCAATTTTCCAATCTCTAGTTTTGTAGGAAAGAATATTTTGATGTATCCCATTTGAAGTTCAAAGGATTATTCTATTTCTGTGTATCCAGGGACATTTATTTTTATCGAACCACTTAAATTTTTATATGTTCCTCGGTTTGTATATTTTTTTAGGTTGGATTTATCATCTTCATGTGTTTTTTACATATTACCGCTATTCTAGCCAAAGTTACCTTATGTTGTCACACAGAACTTCAACTCTTTTGTTCGTCTAAGCATGCGAAAAGAAAGTGCTACGAAGCTATATGCCACTTTTTCAATCAAATATTTTAGCAATAATTTCATTAAAAGGTTCATAACTAATGAATATATCATGGGAGGTGTGTAATTGTACATAATCCAACCCCTATAGTTGCTTGATTATTCTTCCATAACTTAAATCTAGGATCTGAATAATCGACTGGATCAACTTAACCTCTACTGCCAGAAATATCATATATACAGATCGTTAACCGAATTTTTTCATATTATTCTATCTTCTTTCATGCTTGCTCACAAAAGTGGAGCATAAAAAAAAATTGCAACGAAAACTAAAAAAACCCATGTAGAAGAAATAAAATCAAAATAAAATACCTTGAGGATTACCCTGGGAATAGGAACTCATGTTTTCTGAATTAAGAAGACAACTTCAAGTACAGTCAACTGGTATAAGAACAAGTAAACAATGAAAAGAGATGAAGAGCTGAATGAAAATTGTGGAGCTGTTGCTACTGTATTTATAACTTTTTCTTTCTTTATTAATATTGTTTCACGGGAAGGCTGCTTCTTAATGCTAATCCGCGTTCAACGCGTTGTAATGAACTGATATTTCTGATGAAACTTACTTTGATTTTGTATTGGGAGTAGTTGGAAAGTTGCTAAAGAAGACGTTTTTACGTGTTGGAAGTTTGACAGATTGATTTGTTCAAGTTTTTTTATGACAACTTGTTCTTCAATGAGAAAAGAAATGTTATTTGATTTGATGAGTTTTTGAACGGCACGTAAGGTTCTCATTCTTAGATAATAATTTCATTTGCATAAAAAACTGCTCCACGTAAGGAACGGTTCTAGGAAATTAGGTGAAAGTAGCTGAAATTAGAAATTTTTATTTTCACTGGTTGAATTTTGTGCCAACATTCGAGTGTATTGGAGCAAATCTTCTGATTTTTGGAGGAAAATTTTCTACAAATTTTTTTGATTATATAGAAGAGAGAGAGAGAAAAAATATACAGGCAACTGGTGTCTTGTTGGTTGTAGTTTAGGCATAAGTACCATCAGTCCCGTATTCGAATTCATCTGAATTAATTAGCAGACATTAGGTTGATAGTTACATGTTGACCTCCATTAAATATATATATATT
>NW_018253815.1:3757-13458 GCF_001263595.1 Phalaenopsis equestris | reverse complement strand
TATATATATATATATATATATATATTTCAAATTTGTATTTAGTATTGAATTACATATAATATCTGCTAAAATGTCGTATATATGCCATAAAATGCCAATTTATTAATTTGAAGGACAGTTACAGATGTCTCAATAAAAAATATGTTATTTACGAAACAGGTATCCAGCTTTTATTTTTAAAAATTCTCATTTAAATACTGAAATTCAAAGCAAAAATTTAATTCGTAATTTTCTCTATCAGCAGTCTAGGGCGATTGACAACCACAAATACACGTGTTCATCATGTTGAAAATAGTAATAATATTAATTTTATAAATGGGCAATATTTTGATTTTTATGTAGGTCCCTCAATTAGTATGCAAGTGTGTATGTGCTTATATGCAAGCCGACAGATATTTTTATACTTATGCATTTATTGAGTTGATTTTATTGAATCAAAGTACTATTTTTCTTATTTGAAAGCTCGATTGCCAACTTATGAAAAGAAATTTACATGCACACCACAAAATTTCTATGTATTTTTGTGTTTATCACCTTAAGTTTTATAATTGTATTTATGGCACTTTGGGATCATAAACCCATACATAAAAAAAAATTATTGCACTTATAGGAAGTATTAGTGATATTGTTGATGTAATATGAGAAAATTGAGTGGTAAGCATGTAAATATATAAAGGTAGGTGATATATATGTAAATTCATAAGAATCTGGTGGTATATATGTAAATGCTCCAATTTTAAATTTGATTTAGTTTAATCTCAAGATATTGGTAATAATTGTTTCTCTTTATCAATTGAAATAGCTAACACTTAAAATTAAAATAATTTCGAGTGTATTTTTTTTTCCCAAGAAGAGTGTTAAATCTTAAATTGTCCTTTGAGATAAAACACGCCTCAAAAGTTGGAGCTGGGAGGAGTGTAGGAGAGAGAGAGAGAGAGAGAGAGAGTAAGAGAGAGAGTAGAGCTGACAAAGATTTCTTGAGAGAGGAGTGGGGAGAAAAGTTTATTCATTTTTTTACCTCCTATTTTTAGGGGGTCTTTTGTACAATTACAGAAAGAAGGAAATGGTTATGGAAACTGCCCTTAATGTAGTTAATGTGCTTATTTAATACAAAATTTATGTCGTCATTTAAGTGTCCTACAATGTTCATTAGTTGACCGATGAATTTTAGTTCCGTTGACTAGGGTGATCGTTTGTGTGGCGATCGCTCCTGCCGAGGTATAGCCAGTCGATCGACTAATTGTGATCAGGAGCCCTTGGAAGAAGTTTGGGTAGTTGAGACCGTAAGCACGATAAGTCAATTGAATCCCTCAACATTTTGGGTCTACCAACCTGATATAGTGGTTGTTCGTGGAACGACCATGCTCGTTCGACGCATCACTTCGATTGCCCAGCCGCCGTCCTTGGTCCTCTGATTACTTTGATATTCCTGCTAGCAGTTTTTGTGTATACATAATAGTTCCCCGAGTTTTCCAGCTCCTTGGTAGTGTCAGCTTGGATAATTACAGGGAAACTATTAAGAAATTAGTTGCACGATAATTAAGAAAACTTATTCAATAATTGACTTCCCTAGAGATTTCATGCCCAGAGAGCGCTATAAAAAAGACCATAAGGTTGGCATTTACGTTCTTTGCCGCCAATTTTCCACAGATAGTGGGAAGCGTGGTTGACAATACGAGCCAAGGTGAAGTGGACCTTAAACTTCTGACTAAGTTGAGCTATCAATTCCCAACCTCTGTAAGGAAGAAAAAGGTCATGATGAAGAAAAATCAGTTGATTCATGAACCTGCATCGATTGATAAAGTCGGCTCGTCTAGGGGTCTTGAGGCGCAGGTGTCGAGAATGTCTCACATGAGAGGCTAGACTCTTTAGGTTAGTGCAAGTATGATTGTTGAAGGTACACAAGGCCTGATTATCGAGGTTCTCAAGGATGGTGGAGATGGACTGATGGCAGTCACCGGCCCTCCCCAGCCATCACCACAGAAAAGCGGTGGTACCCCATCTAGAGGGGAGATGCATTTAGGAAGGCCCATTCTTCAATAAACTGATTCTTAAGTATGTAAAAATTATTTTGATTATTGGTGTTTTTAGTGATTGATTAACATTATCTCAATGTAGATGAATCAGTTGGGTTGGGGGATCGTGTGGTCGGTGAACAATTAAATGATGCTACCGATTCAACTCTTATTGTCGCAACCAAGGTGTAAAGCATAATCGCCACTCTCCCCTCATTGGTTTAGTTAGAAGGCATCGATTGCTTGATCCATTCCTTGCAGCTGGTCCCACTCTATTGACTTCATTTTGCCACTTTAGTGGCCCTTAGCAAGAGCTTTGTGAAAAGCCACACTTTCCTCTGACTTTAGGGAGCGATAAACGAGCGCAACAAACAGATCAAATGACTTGATGAAAAAGAATGAATGACCTAGAACTCATGGAGGAAGAAGCTACTAAATTTGAATTTTCAATTCTAAAATATACACTTAGGAAGTATACCCTATCTTAGGGGTAGAAAATTTGGATCCTAAAGAAGAAGAAATAGAAAGCATGATCTTCGTACCAAGTCCATATGCATCAATTCTTATCTTCATAGTGTCAGAGGAACCAACTGAAAAACAAATCATTTATGAAGAGAATCCTAGACACGTCCAGATAATCAGATGACATTATTTCAAACAATTTAAGAATATTGACGGCCAAAAAATATATATACTCGAGGCAATACAGTTGGTCACCAAAGTATTTGATGAAGATGAACAAGTCATCATTGTTTAACATGTGATGGAGGCATGTGATAAGGGATGAGTTGAGAAATTAGAAAAGGCGTTGGAAATGTGGAAAAAGGAAAATTATAATACAATACAGATGTTGTTATAATTATGCCTAAGATAGAGAGAGGAATCCCTAAAAAATTTTACAACATGAATGGGTGGATTCAATGTCAACCCTAATCATTAAACATATTAAAATATTGGTAGCGTAGAATATAATGTCGTCCAGTTGTATTCCTGACAAATATATCATCAATATATATGAAGAGGGAGATTGCATCCCCCCACATAATGATCATCATGGTTTTGAAATGCTCTTTTTCACGATATCACTACTAAAAAAGGTATGTTATAATGTTTGAACAACAAATCCAAATCATAGGACTAGGAGAATTTTATGGATCTTATCAGATTCCCCTCCCACAAGGATCAGTTCTAATACTGCAGAGAAGTGGAGTTGACGTGGCAAAAAATTGCATACCAGGAGTAAGCAGACAATGGATCTCAATGACATTACAAAGAATGCATCCTGAGAAGCGCCCTGTTGGTTAGCAACCCAAACCAGGGCTTGAGGGACTATGTCCTCTGGAACTACCACTTCTCTGCAGTATTAGAACTGATCCTTGTGTATGGAATATCCGAGCACTTGAGCTTCTTTGTATTGAACTTTTTTTAGAAATTTTCTCGGAGTGCAAGGTATCCTTGGTAGGTCGTAGTGTCCAAGGTTGTTGATATGACCAAGGAAGATGTGATAGCTTTTGTTATGACATTTTGATGATAGTTTTTGTCATGACATTTTGCTTATGATGTATGATGTCCTGTTAACATCTCTGATTAACTTTTGTTATGGTATATTAGCTTTTGTAATGAGATGGAAATTTAGTTTATTACAAAAAGCAAAAAAACCCCAAGCTGTTGGCAATGTTTGTGCAGGTCCTGAAAATCCAAGATAAAAACCTACAACTAAAAGAAAAGGAAAATAAAAAATGAAATGAAATGACATAAATAAAAGAACAATAAAATTTTTTGAATTGACATAAGAGTTATTTTCCGACAAATAAACCAAAAAACTAAAAATTTTAAAATAATTTAATTCCCTCTATGTCTCTTTAGCTATTAGATATAAGACCTTTCTGACATGGAGTTATAGATTTCCTTTAGCATTTTCTTTGAAAAAGTATGTATGACTTTTAGCATTTATTCCCAAAACCAACATTTGACATCTTCGAGAGATGGTAACAGACCTCCTTCAATGGACTATGACATCCACTTTCTCTTTTGCTATTAGATATAAGACCTTCCTTACATTGAGTTTTGGCTTTCCTTTAGCTTTTCCTTTGGGTTAGAATTTAAATCTCCTAGCATTCCTTCCCAAAATCAACATTCAACATCTTTAAGAGATGGTATAAGACCCATTTCATTGAAGTATGTCATTCACTCTCACTTTTGCTCTTGGATATAGGACCTTCCTGACACGGAGTTATGGCTTTCTTCCAGCTTTTCCTTTGGGATAGGATGTAAGACTCCTTCTCAAAACCAACATTTGATATCCTTGAGAGATGGTGTAAGACCTCCTTCAATAGATTATGACATCCACTCTCTTTTTTATTTTTGGATATAAGACCTTCCTGACATAGAGTAATTCCTTTCCTTTAGCTTTTCCTTTGAGCTACGATGTAATCTCCTACCATTCCTTCCCAAGACTGACATTCGACATTTTAGAGAGATGGTATATGACCTCCTTCAATAGAATATGACATCCACTCTCTTTTTTTCTATTGGATATAAGTCCTTCCAGACACGGAGTTATGCCTTAGTTTTTTTCCTTGGAAAAGGATGTAAGTCTCTTAGCATCCTTTCCCAAAACCAAATTTGATACCTTTAAGAGATGGTTAAAGACATCCTTAAATGGAATATGACATCCACTCTCTCTCTCTTACTATGTAGTGTAAGGTCTACCTGATAAGGAAGCATGACTTTCCTATAGTTTACCTATTCTCTATGACTTCTTTACAAGTCACTTTCCCTCAGTAGGCTTTAAAAGAAGAATGTAGAACAATTATTTTTTTCCTTAAATCTAGCGACAAACTGATAATTTTGTGGGTTGTATTGGCTGCTTCGGTCAACACCAATATATGCGGCATATTTGTTCAGTATTCCACACATATTGACGACCCATTTGTTGACCCAACTTTTGTGAGGTTCTGCACTAAATCAAAACCCAAAATTAGGACATAGTCTAAACCTCCCAATCAATTCAAGGTCTTAGCGATTCTCCAACAAACCCTAATAGCACTATGACTATCAAAACAATCTTAGGGAAGGAGTTTACTAACATTGACTCTTTGACCCAATCTGGGGTCTCCCAACCCTAACAATTAGACCAAATCCCTAATGTGCTCCTTTTGAACCCAAATTATAATAACACCCCTTGTTGATCAAATCAACGATGACAAACCTTAATTTGGTCAGCACATTGACCATTTAGTCAACCTTAGACCCAATGGTCACCATGTAGACCATTTGATCAACCCAGAACCAAATGATCACCACATTGACCATTTGCTCAACCATGGACCCAATTGGTTAACCCCTGACCACCATGGCAACATATGGGACTAATGACCATTCTATGATTAAATTGGTCAACCCGAAGACAAAATTGGTTAACACTGGTCAATTGGTCAAATCTACATCATCTTAGTCGATTTATGGCTTTATGGCCTATATTGATTTTTAATTAATTAATTATTTGATTAAAAAAAGATGAAATTAAAACCTATTATCCTTAAATTTGAAACTTTTAACCATTCATCAAAGCTCAAGCTCATGCATGACATCTAAATCTAAATCCAACCCATGACCCTTTTCTATTGGGTCACCTATGACCCTATAAGACCCATCATGACATACCGAACCCATCAAACACATTAAGTCACCAAAGAAGCAACTATTTTTAACTTTTTAAAAACCATCATGAGGGGAGGAATACATGGCTCCTTACATGGCACCCATCATGAATTTCACCTTACCCCCCTTGGACCATGTTGGATTGGTCAGGCCAACTCATTTATGAGCCCCTTATCCACCTCATCATCTCTTCAATAGGGGAGGAGCCTTTCCTTAGCCATCTTCTTCTCCATGTAAGCACACTACATGGAAGTGAAGATGGGATATCCTAGCAGAAATCTCATCCTCTGAACTCCTTGAGCCACCACACACATCTTCGAATACATCCCAAGCTTGGTTAGGGCCTCCAATGGCCATTTAAGGCCATGAACAAGAGCATTACCCAAGAGAAGAAGCTAGCATACAACCCCCAAACCCTATTGTATTCAAGAAAGAAAATCCACCCCATCTACTAAGTAATTAATCCCTCATAGTTTCAGTCTCTAAACCCTTGTAGGAAGCCCTAGTTTACACCTAAAACCCAGGAAAAATCTTTGATTTGAAAAAATTCCACCCAAAAATCCAATACCCCTCTTCTAAAAGCTTCCCTGAGGTTGACAAAAAAAAATGGTCTTTCTTGCACTCTCTTACCCACTCAAAGCTGAAACATTGACACCATCTTAGCAAGGATATACCTCAGCTCGATTTCACTTCAAATTGGACTACGGAGGAGCTTCACAAGGACCATGTGATCATTCCTAACAGACTCAATTGAGGCTTCACCTCTTAAGACTAGGTATGTCTCTCAAACCCTAAAACCCATTTTCGGTTTGGACATGAAGAAAATTTTAACACCATGTTTAAGTAGTTGTATAAATATGTTCCCCTAAGCACGATGACGATTTAGGACAAAACTCATGGAATTTGGTGAAAGATCCATGGAAATCTTGCGATTCAATCATGAACGTCTAGTGGTTAAGTACCCCGTCGGAACGATGAACCAAAGTCATCCATTTTGGTGCATCAAAAATGGATGGCCACAATTAAGTCAAACTGATGTGCTGCAGAAAGAGAAGCACTGAATCACTACCACCGTTGTTCCTTAAGTGGAATAGTACGCGAATAAGAACACACTGCATGACACTTTGACAACTCCGAGAATCCAGCTGGCACTGCACTGGATAAATAGAAAATTTTGATTTTTCTATTTAAATAAATTCAGAAATACCTAAATCGATTAAATAGGCGTCCTTAATGCAGAAAAATCATAAAAGCCTACCAAAAATACCCCTAGATTCAGGAGAAAGAGGAGAAAATGAAAAAAATAAAAATAAAAATTAATGAATTAGATTTAATTTTTAGATACTTAATTATTACTCTTATTTTAAATCCAAAAATTACAAAATTTGTAGGGATTAATCCTTCCGTCCTTGGTAATATTCCCTAATTTTTACAAGAGTAGGAAAAATCCTAAAGATGAAATTCCCCAAATTTCACAAAATTTTATAATTATTTTTAAAAATAATTATATAAAAATCATAAAATTATAAATTAAATTGGATTTAGTTAGAAAATCATCAAAGATTAATTTAATGACTAGAACCAATTTTCTATTTTTTTAAGGGTTTAAAAAGACGATTTAGACCTTTAAGGTTTAATTTGTAAATTGAAAATTTACAATACAACCCAAAAGTATAATATTGTCCCTATTAATTAAATGAATTTGATTTAGACATGAATTTAAGTCGAGTCTTAAATCCATTTTGTTAAACATAGTTCAATCCTAAAATCTGGACTGAAGTTACGCTAAACCTTGATGAAGTCTGACCCTAATTAGACATAAATTTGACCCTTAATCCTTACATACATTAGGCTTAAACCATATTAAACCTTGATTATGTCAAATATTAATTGCACCTAATCTAAACACTTAAGCCTTACTTACATTAGGCTTAAACCAATTTAAACCTTGATTAGGTCTAACCCTAATTAGACCTAATCTACACCCTTAAGCATTACTTATATTAGGCTTAAACTAATTTAAACTTTGATTAGGTCTAACCCTAATTAGACCCAACCTAGACCCTTACGCCTTACTTACGTTAAGCTTAAACCAATTTAAACTTTGATTAGGTCTAACCCTAGTCAGACCTAATTTAGTCCTCAAGTCTTACTTACAATAGGCTTAAAGCAAGTTAAACCCTAATTAAGTCTAACCCTTATTAGACTTGATTAAACCTTAAGCCTTACTTACATTATGTTTAAATCAACTTATACCCTAATTAAGTCTAACCCTAATTAGTCTTAATTAAAATTAAGCTTTAGTTACATTAGGCTTAACTATACCGTTAAGCTTAATTAAGTTTAACCTTAATAAGACCTAATTAAACCTTAAGCTTTACTTACATTTAGCTTAAATTTATCTTAAAGACTAATTAAGTTAAACCCTAATTATACTCAATTAAACTTTAAGCCTTACTTACATTAGGCTTAAATCAACTTAAACCTTAATTAAGTCTAACCTGCTTAATTAAATTTTAAGCCTTACTAACATTAGGCTTAAATCAACTTAAGCTTTAAATAAGTCTAACCCTAATTAGACTTAATTGAACCTTATGCTTTATTTACATTAAGCTTAAGTATACTTTAAACCTTATATAAGTTTAACTCTAATTAGACTTAATTAAAACTTAAGCTTGACTTACATGAAGCTTAAGTTCATTGTAAACCCTAATTAAGTTTAATCCTAATTAGACCAAATGAAAATTTAATACTTACTTACATTAGGCATAAATCAACTTAAACCTTAATTAAGTCTAACCCTAATTAGACTTAATTAAATTTTTAGCCTTACTTGCATTAGGCTTAAATCAACTTAAACCCTAATTAAGTCTAACCCTAATTAGACTTAATTAAAATTTAAGCCTTAATTACATTAGGCTAAAATCAATTTAAACCCTATTTAATTTTAATCCTAATTAGACATATTTAAACTTTAAGCCTTACTTGCATTAAGCTTAAATCAATTTAAAACACAATTAAGTCTAACCTTAATTAAACTTAATTAAATTTTAAACCTTGCTTACATTGGGATTAAATCAACTTAATTTTTAATTAAGTCTAACCCTAAGTAAACTTAATTAAACTTTAAGTCATACTTACATTAGGCTTAAATCAACTTAAACCTTAATCAAGTCTAACCTTGTTTACACTTAATTAAATCTTAAGCTTTGATTACATTAAACTTAAGTATACTTTAAATCTTAAAAAAGTCTAAAATATATCAAACTTAATTAATCTAAACTCTTAGGTTCAATTCACATTGGACCTAACCAAAACCTTTAGGTTCAATCTAAATTGAACTTAAGTCACTCTAGAACTCTTAGGTTCAATCAACATTGAACCTAACCCAAACCCTCAGGTTCAATCTAAATAGAACATAAGTCACCCTAAAGCCCTTAAGTATTACCTAAATAGAAACTAAGAAACCGTATATCTTAGGTTCTCCCTAAATTTAACCTAAATGACATTAAACCTTATGTTTTACCTAAATTGAGTCTAAGTGAAATTAAACCTTAGGTTCTACCTAAATTGAACCGAATCAACCTATACCTTACATTCTACCGAAACTGAACCAAAGTAACCATGTACTTTAGGTTCTACCAAAATTGAACCAAAATAACCTTATACCTTAGGTCCTACCTATATTGAACCTAAATCACTCCATACCTTAGGTTATACCTAAATTAAAATAAAATGACTCTACACCTTAGGTTCTACCTAAATTGAACCTAAGTGATGTTATATTTTAGGTTATATTTAAATTTAATTGTCGACATGTCGGTACTATTTTTGGTGTGGGGTTTGCCCGTAAGAAGCTGTCGGTCATCGGATTTGAAATCCCGTTGCCCTCTTCGGAAGGACATTTTAAAAAATTTTAATTTTGAAAAAGATGAAGTCAAACTGACCCCATAATTTTCATAGTTTAGATGAAAGAGCGCTCTACCTCAAATCATGTATCTATCCCGAAGGATGAACACAAGA
>NW_018253815.1:0-603 GCF_001263595.1 Phalaenopsis equestris | reverse complement strand
CACCTAGACAGAGGTTAGAACATATAAAAATTTGGGATTAAGATGATAATTCAATATGAATGGAGAATTGAAAAACCCCTAACCCTAATTTATTTTTTAAAAATAATTTATGCATCAAATTAATGTGAAACTAACTTCACATGAATCTCCTCTGTTCACTGAGCAAGAGGATATTTTTATTTTATTTTTGTAAATTTTCTATGCAAAGATAAGGATTTTTGAAATTTAGGAGCTATTTTCTGAATTTGTTAAATATCCTATTTATTTATTCAAACGCGGGCTGACTGGATCCTCGGATCCGTCGAAAAGCCACGCGGCGCACTCCTATTCGACGCTGCCTTCTAAGTCAGCTGCCAGTATCGCCTCGGATGATCATCCGGCTTAATCTCCATCGTCCATTCAATACACGCGCGAATGGACGATATCCGTTCATCGTCACCGATAACCTTGACCGAGAACCGTCCATTTTAAAAGCTTAATATCTCCCTCATTTCTCAATGGATTTTAGTAGTTATTTTTTTAAAATGTTCGTCTTGAAGAGACGAACACATCCATATGGTAAACATGCTATGAAATCAAGCCATTGTAAATGTAGAACTCGCG
>NW_018253814.1:0-524 GCF_001263595.1 Phalaenopsis equestris | reverse complement strand
CCATCCAGTGGTAGGACCACTTCCTTCAACAAAAGCCTGCAAAAACTAAATTTACTAATGGAGATAGGAATATTAAATTCTACCATGCCTGCATCAAATACCAAAGGAAATGCAACACTATACACTCTATCAAAGATTATATCAAAACTATACACTCTATCAAAGATCATAATGGTACTTGGCTTAGGAAAGATGAGGACATTGCTGAAAGTGTTGTGCAGCTAATGAATGAGACCATGAATGAGACCACTAGGGATAGAGAACAAATTGATAGAAATTTGTTCATTGACAACAAGAAGTTCACTGCCAATCTGCAATTAACTGACATCCCTGATGAGGAAGAGAAAAAGGCTGCTTTGAATTCTATTAACAGTTCCAAATCAGCTGGACCTGATGGGTTTACTTTTGACTTCTATAAGAAGGCTTGGGATGTCATCAAGGAAGAGGTGATCATAGCTATTCAACACTTTTTCAAAGGAAACTCACTCCCTAACTATTTCAGTGCCTCTACTATTGTTTTTATC
>NW_018253813.1:7555-16156 GCF_001263595.1 Phalaenopsis equestris | reverse complement strand
TATGTTCTAGAGAAGCACTACAGGCTGGTTTAGTCCTAAACTAATAAAGAAATAAAAAAAAATATTCAGCTCAGCTGCCCCATCAATTGGCCTCTTAAGTTTGGTAATTCTTGGATCGGTAAGGCCCGTTGGACCGATTATGCTGGGTTTGGATAGCTAGTTGACTAGAGTTATCTTTCGGTCGTTCGGATCTTTTGCTGGTCAGCCAGTTGGCTGCTTTGGTCTGTCGATCGACTTTTGGCCCTTTAGGTGATACTTTTATGACCAGGATGGGGATAGGTTGTTGAGGAGAGGTTAAACCAATGTAACATGGCAGGTTACCCACCCCTTTCCGAGGAGAATCATCGGGGAGCTCTTATGGGTGTTGTGATGAATGCTTTCATAGACTTGGCGAGCTTGGAGGGCTTTCCCTGAGATGATTTGTAGTATTGTTGTGAGAATTGGTTTGATAGTTCCTCTCAGTTGATAGGTTCTGACCTTCAACCTAGGGAACTTTCGTTCGATCGGCTTGGAATATGGCGTCAAGAAAACCGTGCAACATTGAACCTTTTAGGCTCCTGTGATGTGTCATTTGATGTTCCATGGTATGTCAATATTGTGAACTTTATTATTGGTGACATTATACCCTATAGACTGACATACCAATAGAAGAGGAAATTTTTATTTGAAGTTAAGACTTACTTTTGGGATGACACATTTTTAAATAAAAAATGAAAGGATCTAATTATTTTAAAATGTGTGTCTTTAAAAGAAACTTATGAAATTATCTAAAAATTTCATAATTCTGATTTTGGGGGACATTTTGGTGTTGATAAGACAACGTACAAAATTTTGCAATATGGATTTTATAGGTCTACAATCTTTAGAGATGTTAATGCTTATATCAAAACTTGTGATTGATGTCAATGAGTAAGAAATATTTCTAGGATAAATGAGATACCCCTCAATTATGTGTTGGAAGTTTAGATATTTGATGTTTGAGGATTAGGTGTCATGTGCCCATTTATACTATCCTTAAGAAATTTATTTATATTGATAATTGTAGACTATGTATCCAAATGGATAGAAGTTGTTGCTTTACCTCGATGCGATGCTCAAAGTGTTGCAGTTTTTAAGGATGAATATATTTTTTAGATTTGGGTTTTGTAGATTTTGGATGTCTAGAGTGATCATAACTAACATGAGAAGTCTTTTCATAAATGCAATAATAGAGAAATTATTAAAGAAATATCATATCAACCATTAAATTGCTACTGCTTATCATCCTTAGACAAGTGGTTTGACTGAATTATCCAATCGTGAAAATAAAAGAATATTTAAAAAATATGTGAATCCAATAAAAATGGATTGGTCAGTCAAACTTAATTATGTTTTGTGGGCTTATAGGACTGCATATAGAACTCCCATAGGAATGTCCTCATAGAAGCTAAAATTTGAGAAAGCTTGTCATTTACCTGTTGAACTTGAGCATAAATTATATTGGGTTATTAAAGAATTTAATTACAATTTAAAGGATGTTGGTGAGAAAAGACTATTGTAATTAAATGAGCTTGAAAAGATAAGAAATGAATCTTATGAGAGTGCTAAGATTTATAAAGAAAAGATGAAGATGTGGCATGATCGGAGGATTCTTACTAAAAATTTTGAGCTAGGGTAATAAGTTTTGCTATGTAATGAAAGATTAAGATTATTTTTAGACAAACTTAATTCCAGGTGGATGGGGCCATTTACTATGATAAAATTTTATTCCTATGAAGCTGTGCATATCAAAGATCCTAAAACTCAAAAAATATTCAAAATGAATGGTCACAGACTGAAACCCTACTTTTTAAGGGATCAACTTAAATTAAATAATCTTATGTTGTTGGGCCAACCAGAATAAGAATGTTGGGTTGATGACGTTAAACCAAGCGCTTTGTGGGAGGTAACCCATAGTTATCTGTATGTTTCTGTTTTGAATGTTATGTTGGTGTGTTTAATTAAGAAAATTGTGGTAGTATTTTGAATATATAATGATTTAATAATGATTCTAAGACCTTACTAGATGACTTAGACATATTAGAATGATTATTTGGACGTTAAGCCGACCTGTGCTAAATTAAGCACAGGCGCTTGAGTGTCGAAAGCGTGATAGTTAATGCTAAATTACGTTTCTAGAAGTTTTAAACACTGCCTAGTGGGTTTTAACATGGGTTAGTGGTATGAGAACGTGTCTAGTAGTTTTAGCCTTGGTCTAAAGCTTATAAATAGAAGGGAATGAAGAGAATTCTCACCCCACTTTAATTTTAACCCTAAAATCTGAGAGAACAGTGAGAGATCTTGGAAAAATGACTTCTTAGGAGATTGATATGAAGAAGATTGATATGAAGAAAAATTAGGAGATTGATATGAAGAAAAAGGAGGAAGCCATGAAGTTCAATAGTTAAAGTACGTAAGAGTTATACAATAGTTTCCTGGCCATTAGTATAGAAAGAATAGCGGAGAAAATCACAAAGATTTAGGCTGATGTGGCTTAAATTGAAGTGAACGTGAATGAAGTTAAAGCACATTTGGAGCATATTGGAAGACAAGTTAAGATGCAATTTATCCACACAAGTTCTTAAGAAGCGAACAAGGTTATGTATTTGAAAAACAAATGGATTGAAGAAGACTCAACCCGAGTTCTTCACCACTGTCCATTCTATCAGATCTATAATCCAAATGCCCAAAGAGAAACTAATGAAAGGCTAAGATTCGTTCCTCCAGAAGGAGAGTGAAATTAAGTTCTAAGTTTAGTGTTTGTTTGTATTAGGAGTTGTGATGTTAGTATTAAGTTTGTTTTATGTGTTTTTAGTGTTAAGTTTATTTAGTGTTTGTGCTTAAGAATTATCTCATCAAAGACTCTTTGGATTGAGAAATTATGTATCACAATGTTTGTATTTGTTTATGAATTAATATAAGTTTTTGTTTGTGTGTAAAATTTTGTATTATTTTGTGTTGAATCAAATTAGTAAATATTTGTGAATTTTGAGAAAGAGGAGAGTTGAAGGAGAAGAAAATGGTTTTTAAAGATTTATAAGACCATTTAAGGGTGGTTGACTAAGGCTAGATGTGCATTTCACTTAAAATCAAAAATATCAAAATTCATGCATGGAGCCTAAGTGTCAAGACCCCACGTTTAAGCGTTGGAAAACTCGAGAGGTAGGCACATAAATGTCAAACCAGTTGCGCTTAAACGCTGGTTCACTTAAACTGGTTCGCAAATGGTTGAAGGTGAAACATAAACCCAAAAACGCCATTTTTACCCCCTCGATGTCGTCTTCTTCATTTGAGTTTGCAATTGAGGAGATAGGGCTTCTTCAATAGTGAAGATTTCTCGGTGGATTCAAGCCAAATTTACTATATTTGATCTTCTTGAGGTAAGAGCTTCACTTCTATGTAAAAATTTTTTATTTTAACCATGTATTTTAAACACACTGTGGATTTGACCGAAAATCACTATTCATGGTGAAAATTTGAGAAAAATCTATGAAAAACACATAGAAATGATTGTTTAAGATTTTAGAAGTTGAGTTTAGTGATTTAGTATTGAATTTAGGATTTATTGTGAATTTTATGTGATTTTTAGAAATGACCCCAAGAATGAAGAGGAGTAAAGGGAAGTCCCATTTCGATTCAAGCAAGTTTTTTTCCATGAAAGTATAGAACAGGTATAGCGACGCACTGCAGTTGAGAAAACCAATTCTTGAGAGATGTTTTAAAAGTTTGGGAGGAGAGCAGGAGAAGATTTGATTATTCGCCGATAGTGGGAATGATTTTGCTTTTTTTCTGTTGTGGTTATGATTTTTGTTGTTCAGGAGATCAATGCTAATCTCTCGGAAGCTGAAGAAGATCAAGTCATTTGAGGAAAATTAGTGGCTTTCTCCCTTGAGGTAATAAATCTTTTTTACCAGTTGCCCCTAGTACATTGTGTTTTTATTCAAATTATAGTTTGACCAAGGAGGAGTTGGATGAGATTATATCGTCATTGACCAGTGGAAGAGAACTGTGGAAGATCACAAATGAAAGAAGAGTCAACTTCCCCTCGTCTAAGTTAGATGCCACTTCAAAAGCATGACACTGCTTTATTTATGCTTGTCTAATACCAACCAACCACCTTAGTGAAGTTACCAGAGATAGAGCTACCTTGAACTATTGCATTCAGCAGTTCAAGCCGATTGACATAGGATCTCTGATCTATAGACTATCATCAATTCTGCTACTGCTGCCACTACTGTAGGTTTGGGATTTGCATCCTTGATCTTTTCCTTATGTAAGCAGGCAGGTGTTAGATTCGATAGCTACAACAATTGGGAGGAGATACTGCAGCTTCTAAAGCCTATCACGAGTGTTAATGTGAAGTCTTATTCACAAAATTTGATATTTGGCTGGAGAGGTGAATTTTCTAGAAGTTCAGGAGCCTCTACTTCTCATGCTTCTACCTCACATGCATCCACATCACAAGGTCAGACTTCTAATTTTGATTTGCAGTCACACTTATTGCAAAGGATGTTAGGTAACATCAATTATACTATAACAAGGTATTAAATTTGGAGAATTTTTTAGATCATATAGATGGTTATATGAGAAGACATAGTGATTATGAGGATAAATTTCACTCATCTTTTGAAAACCTTACGAGGGGTGATCAAAGTGTAGTTTTTCCTTCATATCCATAATATTCATCATATGAGCCTACTATCTTTTGGGACAACAATGATAGTGATGATGATGAGGAGGAGGATTAAATTGAGTAGTTTAGTTTATTTTTTATTATTGTGAACTTTATCCGATACAGTTATATTGTAATGTTAACTTGTTCTAAGTTATACTTTTTGAAATTGCTACTATTTTTTGTGTTTTATTTTGTTAGGCACTGTTGTGATGTGTTTATGTTATTGTGAGTAGTTATATTTTGCTTTTGTGGTAGTGATTGTGATAACTGTGCTGTCTAGTGTATTTTGTTAGTTTGTGTTGAACTTAATCATGAATTTTAGGAAGGTTTAAAATATTACTAACTTTCACTTAAGAACTTCATGTTTAAAATTTTCAATTTACTACCAGGTATTTTCTTTATGTTGCAGTTGTGAATTTCTCTTAGTGTGTTTGTTTGCTTTTAAGTTATCCTCCCTTGCATAGATGTCTAATGAATCTCTATAGGTTAAAGTTAATTTAAAATTTGAACAATTAATTTTTACTCTTTTTTTTTTAATATTTGTAATTGCATATTTAGGACATAAAATTTCATGTAAGCATGTTATTTTTAGTTTTCATTCTTACCTATATATAAATATGATGCTAAAATGTTTTATCTTATTAAAAATATACATTTGGGGTTATGAAAAATTTTCTAAAAACTTGAAGTTTATTGTTCTCAAATGTGCTTCAAATAAATTTGATTTTGATTTGAAAAAAAATGATTATTTATATGAAGTTATATTAGGGAAATAAAATTTTGAATACAAAAATGAGTAAGAGAATTTAGTTGAAACCTATAGTAATGAAGAATAACTTAAAGTTAAGAATTTTTTGGTGTAGAAATGATAAATATTGTGTAACTATCTTTAGTAATGGAAATTGTATTTTTGAAAAATGTAGAAGAGTTATAGTTTTATTTTCAATACTTAAATTTCTTTTATTAAAAATAATTTTCAAAACTATTATTATATTTTTAAGTAAATGATTTATATCAAAACTTTTCTTTAGGAACGGAGAAGTGGAATTCAAAATCACTAAAAGTTTATCCAAATATAGTAATCCTCACTTGAAAAAAAAAGAAGGAAAAAAAGAAAGAAGAAAAAGAAAAATAAAGTTGAAAAAGGGAGGAGAAGCTTGAGGATTAGTGCCTAATCAAAAATTGGTTCCACGTCTAACTTTTTTAAAGCATAAGACTTCAAAAACTCTTAATTTTAAGGATATAATATAATAATTATAATTATTCTTAATAAAAAATTTTAAATGGAGAAGATAAAATGCCTAAACTTTATATTTGAAAAATTTGCAAATACTTTTGAACTAGATAGGATCTCTTATTTTCAGGCTTCTTTACGTTAAAAATTTCTAAACTCTAAGTTGGTCTCATGTACTAATGTTTTTTTTCTAAATCAGACTACTATATTTTTAGGTCAAAATTTTGAATATCCTAAAGATACTCATTTAAATAATCTAATTATTTTGGTTTTGAAAGATTGAAGTGTCACTTGAGGACAAGTAACATTTTAAGTTATGGGGATTTTGATATACCTAAAATATATAGTCTTTATGTACTCATTTTTATACCTATTTTTGAGATATTGCGGTTTAATAGAAGGTATTTGTGTGTTTTTCTTTCAGGTACATTAAAATAGATAAAAAATGCGGAAAGGAGAGAAAAATGATCAAATTTAGAGCAAACATGAAGAAGGTGTGCAAAAGAACTATGGCGCTTAACTGACGCTTAGGCTCCAGTAAAATTGTAAAAGTTGCGCTTAAGCTCCAAGTACCTCGCACTTAAGCTCCAGAAATAGTTACTTGATGATTCAGGGAATTTGGAAGATTTTTGGAAGAGGTGTTTGAAGCAACTCTTGGTGAAAATGTGGGAAATAGTTAATGGAAACGAAAATATATTCAATGAGCTTTTAAAAGGAGGCAACTCTTGGAATATTCATTGAATGTAGACACAAATTGAAGAGACACAAAGGCACAATTTGAAAGATTACAAATGAAGACTTGGATTGGATTGAAGAAAAGTCTCCTACATTTTCCCTAGTGCCTTAGAGACTTTCTCCGAGGCTGTCCCCATATCCACACCACTGATGCCTCTCTCATAGATTAATTAGGATATTTTATTTGAGAGAAGAAGACAGGAGTTGTACTGTGTGAGTAAAGAGTATTGTAAGAGAAAGGAAGAAAAGAAATTCAAAGGAACTTCAAGAGTTTGGTGGAGAGGATTTGAGATAAGTTTTTATTTTTGTAACTACATTTGGTTTTAATTTAGACTTCTTGTTTATTTGCATGGTTTCTACTTTCAAACTTAAGTTTGGTTGTGTTTTTTGCATGAATTTTGAGTAGTTTACTTTATCTTTTTCATTAAAATGATAAGTGATTAAGTAATGGATGGAAGTTGTGTGAAGTAATAATCTTTAATGTTGGAATAAGTTGTGATGATTTTAAACCTTGTACTTCATTTACTTCTTGATTTAACCGATTAGGATGTTAATATTTGTTGTGAGAACATATAAGATCCGAGATGATATTGTCTCATTCAACTAATGGTAAGAATAACATGAGATTGTACAAATGATAATGTAATTCATATCATTAAGTGAAAATAAATAGGAAAATAAACTTTGAAGTGTGTAGATATAGAAGACTTTAGAGTGACAGGCTAAAGCCTCCAATTTGGTTTATAGTTTTAGGTTTTGATACGAGATGTTAGCCCCAGGTTGAAGGAGAAGAGGGAACTCTAGAGTGAGAGTTAATATCTTCCCTACCTAAACATTCTTCAAGATTATTCAAACTTTAAATTAGCCAAAGTTCTTTATAGCATATCTAATAAGGGTAAAGAATACTATTGCTCTTATTTGGCACAACACAGATTCAACACAGATTGAATACTTCCACAATAGAATTCCTATGCTTGTTACTGATTCATGATAGTAAAAAGTTATTTTATTTATATTACCTTCATCTTATAAATATCTAGTTAAATTTAGTTAGTTGTTTACTTTACTTTCAATAAAAAAAAATTAACAAAAAGAATCAAGTTTTCATTCCTATTATAACATCTATAGTTTGAGTAAGAATATTTTGCAAAGTAGAATTTATTATCTCATTTCTTTTCATTTTAGTTGCATATTGTATTTCTTCATATGGGTTCGATATTCAGGGTTTAGTCAAAAAGTCCTATATTACTTGATGACGATATGTATACTTGCGTATAATTGATCCCGACTTTCTATTTTGATGTAAAATGCGATGTATGCAATTATATGTTTAATTTTCTTAATATTTATTCTTAATTTTTAATAAAGCCAAAAAATTGATCCGAGCAAAAGCTAGGTAATTTTTCAATTATGATGCAAAGAAGAATACAATTATAATTTCAAATATGAGATACTACGCAAGTATAAGTATTGTTATCAAGTAATATAAGACTTTCTGATTAAGTCCCGAATATCGAACCCACAAAGACTATATGCTTTTTAGAAATTAAGAAATTTTAGATGACAAAAATCTACTTAGTAAAATATTCTTCTTAAACTTAAGAAGTTAAAATAGTAATCCAATTCAATTTTTTGTAGTTTTTTGGTTTATGAAAATAAAGTAAGCAACTAATTAACTTAATTAAATACTTGCAAGATGAGGGTGATATAAATAAAATATCTTTTCCTTATCATGAATCAATAATAAGTAGAAAATTTTTGTTGTGGAAGTATTCTAAATGTGTTGTGCCAAATAAGAGCACTAATATTTTTTACCCTTGCTAGAGATGCTATAAAGAACATTGGCTAATTTATAATTTCAATAGTTTTGAAAACCGGCTAGGCAGGAAAGATACTAGCTCTCACTCTAGAGGTACATCTTCTCCCCCCACCCGGGGGC
>NW_018253813.1:5923-7426 GCF_001263595.1 Phalaenopsis equestris | reverse complement strand
CACAAGTTCTTTTCAATACTTGATCACTTATCATTTTAAGGAAAAATATAAAGAAAACTACTCTGAATCTATGGAGAAAACACAACCACACATGAGTTTAAAAGTAAAAATCATTCACACAAACAAGAAATCTAAATTAAAACCAAGTGTAGTTACAAAGATAATCACTTATCTCAAATCCCCTCCACAAAATGTCTTGAAGTTCCTTTGAATTTTCTTCCTTCACTCACAATTTTCTTCCTTCCCTTACAATACAAACTAACACTAAAAAAAAAAAAAAAGTGGTCGGTGGCTGCGATGAGCAGTGGCAGTGGTGGCGGCGACTTAGATGGATGATGGTTGGATATTTGATAGGTGGCTGGCTTCTTCTATTGAAAAATCTTTCTTTTGGTGTCTCTTCAAAAAGGTATCTCCATTCAATGAATCTTCTAGAAGTTGTTTTTTTAAAGCCATATGAATGAATTTTTGTGTCCATGGACCATTTCACACATTTTTACCAAGGGTTTCTTCAAACACCTCTTCAAAAATCCATTCAAATTAAATAATTCATCTCATAACTACTTTTGGTGCTCAAGTGCGGGGTAACTAGCGCTTAGGCGTGCTAGTTCATTTTTTCACCTTTCTTCATTTTTGCTCCAAATTTGACCCTTTTTCACTTTTTTTTGACCCTTTTTCACTTTTAATTTGACCCTTTTTCACTTTTTTTAGCATTTTTCATCCATTTGGTTGTACCTGAAACAAAACACACAAATATCTTTCATTAAAGGTCAATATCTAAAAAAATGTTTTAAAATGTGTATAAAAACACTATATATTTTAGATGTATTGACAACGACTTTATATATGCTTAAAAATATAAGTATTTAATACTGCTGCTAAAAGATTTAATTCCTCAGCAACTGCACGAAAAACTTAATAACAGCAATAGATTCAATAAAGATGTATTTATAAAATATTCAGTAATTGTAAAGTCACACTTATCAATGCAAGTATACGTATATAGGACTCTAATGGAGTCCTAGATATCAATTCATAGGGAGTAATATTAGAGCTACGAACTAAGATATTAGAAAAGTAATACTTAAGCACAACAATGGAATTCAAATTGCTTATCTGTCACTAATAGGAAATTGAAGTACATGTAATTTTAATAACACTTAAATAACTAATTATACTAATGACGGCTCTAATGTGATATTCAATATATAAGAAAGCATCCTTCTCATTGTCAAGAAATTATAGTGAATGGATAAAGTGAATCAGTTATAGTTGCATTATGCCAAATAGGAGCATACCTATTCCTTACCCTTTGGTCCAGGCATAAAGAACATTGGCTAATCCTACGCTTGTTTACTAAATCTGTGGCTAGGCTGGGAGGATACCGGCTCTCACTTTGGAGCTCCCATGTTCCCCTCGCATGAGGGCTAACATCTACACATCAGCACCCAAATAATAGGACCGAATTGGGGATTTTAGTCTGTCACTCTAAAATCTCCAATTCTA
>NW_018253813.1:4662-4951 GCF_001263595.1 Phalaenopsis equestris | reverse complement strand
TTAAGTAATTAAATTAACTTTGTAGCTACAAGAGTATCTAGTCATCAAGTTTAAGAGTTCTAGTTTTCTATTCATTTCAAGAATGACTATATGTTGCAATATTAAGTTACTTAGAATAATCAAATGATAGGAACTTCAGGGGAACACAACTAGTAAAAGATCTAATCCATAAATATAAGTTCAGGAATGTATTTAGGTTTTCCCTTTAGGTAGGTCCAGTGAAGCCAATTTTTTATTAGGCATATCCTCAAGCTTCTCCTCACTTCCATAATTTTTTTTTCTTTCTTTT
>NW_018253813.1:3193-3821 GCF_001263595.1 Phalaenopsis equestris | reverse complement strand
AAAATAAAAATCACATTACAATACAATTCACAAAGTACTAATCAACATTCATTATACTTCACATGCAAAATTTAACTACCACATTAACTTTATAACAAAAATTAAAAATTATCCAATTGCAACATAATAATAAAAAAGAAAGTATAAATAGACACAAACATCCATTTTTATTACAAAAGATTACAAAAATAAAAGTACAAGTACATTAATTACATATAGATATCAAAATCCCAAACTATGTCTTCGTCTCCTTGATCAGCAGGTGGATTAGGCTGATACTGAGTATATCGGGGGCACTCAGGAAAAGTAACATCAGACTCACCTCTGTAGTTTCGGGCCTGAGCTTCATAGTAAGCTATCTCAAAATTTGAATGCCTCTGAAGGTACTCACTAATATAATCATGTCAACGTTCTAAACATTCAATCCTTTCATTTATTAATTCTATACTTTTTCGCTGCAAGTTCAACTCATTCATCAAGTCAGTTAGGGTAGGGGAACTAGAAGGTGGAAGGCCATAACTTGTAGAGGGGACATCTGTACTAGTAGAAGGTTCTTGACTCCTACTTCCAGTTCTCCATTTTTCATGGGATTCATAAGAGAGGGGACATCTCTACTAGTAGAAGGTTC
>NW_018253813.1:0-3114 GCF_001263595.1 Phalaenopsis equestris | reverse complement strand
AGCTTCCACTCCAGAAAGTTGGCAAAGTACATAAATAAGGCCAGGATGTCCTAGACCTCCACTTGTTTCACTCATTGTCGTAGTTAATATAATTCTGTTATTCTGAATATCGAAATTCAAAATAGCTCTATCTCTTGTTACCTCACTATGGTGATAGGTCGGTAATAGAGTAGAGGAAATAAAATAGTGTCATGCTTTAGAGGTGACATTTAACATGGAAGCAGAAAAATTTACCCGTTCTTTCTTTCCCATCAGTGAGAAGTTAATCACATCATTTAGGGGGCCTTCCATAGTACTGTAGTGGTAGTTATAAGAGTCTGGGACTTTATAAAAGGTGTTAATGCGGGCGACATTAAATTCAACAAGAAATCCCCGCACTTAAACGATTCCATCTTCAAAATAGAACACGTTGGCATAAAATTCTTTCACAATATTTGTAGCAGCCTTATTTGTGGTGTAAGAGAAGTTTTCCCACCTCCGCTCGGTAATAACTCATTCAATTTCTCCTCCTAAACTCTGAAAAACTCGACATTGTTTGCATTTCTTTCCTTCAAATACTGAAGTAAATCTTGATTGAGCTTTCACATTGACGAAGTGAGACTCGTCAAACTCAAGTTGTCTCTTTTGTCGTGGAGCCATTTCAACTAATCATAATTATAGAAAAATTCCAAAATATACTTCAAATGTGCAAATAATGGCTTCCAAGAGTAATTCTGAGAGTTTAACATTAAGTTCCATGAATTTCTTCCCAATATCTTCTTCACATTCTCAAATTTTTTGGATCTCCTCAATGTGGAAGAAATCCATGGTGAAAATCAAATATTTTTAGTTTAGAGTGAAGCTCTTACCTAGATATGATCAAATCCGGTGTCAAAATGCCTTGAAATTGCCTCCCAATCTAAGATCTCTCAAGCCCTAGATCAAAAATTGCATTTTTTAGAAGAAGGGGATGATGAATAGTGGCGGTTGACTGATCAAAATTACGGTTAAAGGTGTTTTTTTAGGATCTCACCGTCGGCGGGGTAGTCGGCGCCATTGGCGCGCTCTATTGATATTATATCCTAAGTCTCGGGAAAAGTCCGCCGTCTGCGGCGTCGAGGGCGCCGTTGGCGGGCTCTATTGATTTGGTTCAATTCCCGAAGTTTTGTGATTTCAATCAATTTCAAGCCTCAATGACATCCGTTCAATCATTATAGACATAATTTTAAGTGATTAAATGATGTACTTATCACAAATAAACTTTCACAACACAAAACATTACAATTATATATAAATTCCAAGAGTTACAATTTACGTTACATAACACACCTAAGTTTGTATTTTCTCAACCTTGATACATCAATTCAGCCCACAATCCAATTCATAACACTCAAAATGCTGAAAACAAAAACATCATATGCTTATTCTCAACTTTACAGAGATCTAAAAGCATAATTCTAAAGCAAAGCAAATGTAAAGTTCAAATTAAATTACATACATAGACAAACATGTAGCAATATAAATCTACTATTCTTCAGACTCAGTACTAGATTCTCCTCTGAGCTCACCCATTGATTGCACATGAACGAAGAGGTTATAGAAGGGTCAGTATGGAAATTCTTCAGTAGAATCCTCTTCTATCAATTTCATCCTCCTTATCGGCCGTATCAAACTATCTTATATATGTCTAGAGTGAGAAAAATGTTCTTTCATCCTCCAGTCTAGATGATCGAAGAAATCAGAGATATTATTAATTGCATTCATGACATTTTGTACCTCCTTCTCCTGCACAGGATCACCAGAGTCTTGTCTAAAATTAAAGGTTGAATCGGCAGTGAATTCTGAGATGATTGATTTATCATAATAGTCATGTCATTTTCATCTTCAAAAGCTGGGAATCTCTTAGGGCTTCCAAGATAGAAGTACCTTTTCCCAATTTTCATAGGATACTTGGAACTGACTGCAAAGTGAGAAAATTGTGGAAGGGTGTCCAAGCCCATAAGTTGATCCATGAACGATCAGGCCCAAAACAGACTTCACAATTATTGATCCAATATTGATCGGCAGTCCCCTTTGGATGCAGTAATTCAAAATAGCTCTTTCCTTAGAAACTTTACCAATCTTCATTGTCGGTAACAGTTTTGCAGAAATGAAGAAGTGCCAGTGTTTCAAAACGGGATTTAGAAGTGTCGTAGAAAAAATAACATACATGTTTTCTCTTATTTCCCAGTCTTTAGTTTTGTCCGTTAAATATTGGTGAATCTAATTCATCTGGTTTCTTGTCAGGATGAAGTTGGAATAATGGCAGACAGGAACGTTCTCGATCATATATAATTCATTGATCCGTGAAGGAGTAAAAGTTATCCATCTACCTCGCACATAAATGACTCCTTGGTTGATTCCATGCAAGCAAATTTGCATAAAATTCCTTCACCACAGGAACAACCACGGCAACGGTAGTGTAGCATAACACTTTCCATCTTTTCCGCACTATCATCTCTATAACTTCCATAGAGGGATTATTCAATCCACAATTTACGAATCCTCGTTCCTTGATTGATCTTTTCTTCGCCAGTACCTTATTGAAGATTCGTTGCGCTTCTGCACTAATGAACTTTCTCCAGTTGAACACTCGCATTCTGGGATTATCAGGGGACGTGGACGTCATGAAAATGAATTTGGTGGAGTTTCACTTTGTTTTTGGGGGAAATATGAACTTAGGAATCAAATTTGGTAGTTTAAAAGGATAACTCTTGCCTAAAAACCACCAAAAATAGCCATTCAAACTCCAGAAACTGCCATCCCACTAGTCTAGTCGTTGGCAGCGTCAAGGGCGCCGTCGGCGAGCCTTCTGCATTTAACTTCTTGTACTCTCGGGAAAAACCCGCCGTCAGCAGCGTTTATGGCACCGTCGGCACCCAAGGCAAAAATTGCACAGTTTCGCTCTGGTCTGAATGCGTTCCAATTTTTTTCTATGGATCCAATTTTTATGATGATTCAAGGGTAATTAAGAGTATTATAGTTCAATACTAAAACTAAAGATAATTTCAAATAAAAACTACTATAATTACAATAAAAATAAAGATAATTATGGGATGCTTCCCATAAAGTGCTTGGTTTAACGTCGTTAGCCCG
>NW_018253812.1:0-920 GCF_001263595.1 Phalaenopsis equestris | reverse complement strand
ATATATATATAGTTTAGAAAAATATGACATCAAACAGACCCTATGTTTTTCATAGTTTAAATGAAAGAGCACTGTACCTCAAACCCTGTATCTATCCCGAAAGATAAACATAAAACTTGAGGGTGAGACTCGATCAAATAAATGAAGAAATATATGACATATGTTTGGCTTGGGAAACCATTTTATTTACCGATAAGATTTACCGATAAGTTCCTCTATTTAATACAAAGAATCAAATAGGGTTTATTTTAAGCAGGGTTCAAAAAAGCTTCCTATAAGAGCAAACCCCTATAGTTAATTACATCTTAGATAACTGATCCCCGATCCTAATAATCGCAACAGTATAACAATAATTCTAATTATATTTTTCACTCATATTTCCTTATTTCACTAAAAAAACCAAAAACTTGATCTTGAAGAAAATAAGAATTTAACTTTTAATTTATATTGGGATACTATGCAAGTATATGTATCGTTATCAAGTATATTGTTATCAAGTAATATAGAATTTTTTGATTAAGACTTGAATATCAAACCCACATGGAAGATTATGCAATATGCACTTTTTAGAAAGTTTTTCTATTTTTAAAAAGATAATTACTTAAATAAATAACAATTTTTGCAGGAATTTAAAATTTAAGGATTTTTGGTATTTTTGATATTTTAACGAAACAGTAACAACTAAAGTTTTTATAGATGAAAAGTACTTAATTTGAAAATATCTTTCCTCTTATCATGAATCAATAATAAGTATAGGGATTCTGTTGTGAAAGTATGTAAATTGTGCTGTGCCAAATAGGAGCATTAACATTTTTTATCCTTACTAGAGATGCTATAAAGAACATTGGCTAATTTAAAGTTTGAATTGTTCAGAAGACCGGCTAGGCAGGAAAGATACTTGCTCTCACTCTAGAGTTCCC
>NW_018253811.1:2227-4233 GCF_001263595.1 Phalaenopsis equestris | reverse complement strand
ACAAGAGTTTTTCCGGCTTGATCTCCTCCATCCATTGAATACACGCGTGATTGGACGGCTCCCCGCTATCGTCCCCAAATGTCATAACCCGAAACCGTTCACACTAAAACCTTAAGATCCTTATCTAGACTCAACTAAATTGCATGGGGTTTGTTTTAAAACTTTCACCTACTCAAGATGAACCTATCTTAATGGTTAATCAAGTATGAAATCAAGTCATTACACATGGAGAGTTAAAATAAGCTCGAGTTAGAGTTAGAGTTCAATACCTTTGTCTGATAGGGGAGGCCTCAATCAGATGGTTGTGGTTTCTTGGAGAGTCTCTAGTGAGACTTTCGCAGAGTTTCCCTGAAGATTTTGAGCTCTCCTCTATTTGTCCATGGAGGATCTAATTAAATAGAAGAGCTTGGGCTGGCCACCAGGGCCAATAAGAAAGGAGGGTGCAGAGAGTTTCTTAGATGGAGGGCTGAGGAGCTCTAAAGAGACATTAGGATGAACTGGCCTCTAGGGTTGAAAATGGGTTTGATTTAAGGGTGGTGGCCCTTAGTTTTGGAGTTTTTTGGCCACTAGCCTGGCCGGTAGGGCTAGGGGTGGTGGCGAAATGGTCAGGTGAGCCAGGTTAATTAAGGTTAACCCTTAATGGCAAGTGATGGTGGAGAGGATATTTTGGTTCAGGCCCATAAATGGGATAAGATCCTTTAAGTTAGGAGACCCTTTGTCCATAGCTCACTTTGGTGGTCTAAGGGGGTTTATCTTGGTCAATAGGGTGTGCTTAGTGGTTGTGGAGACCATGTGCTTACTAGTTGTGGAGACCTTAATTTGGTGACTTTAGCATGGTTAAGTCAATTTTGGTGAAGGTGAGCTCAATTAATTTGTTAATATTATGTATATGATTGTCACAAGAGGTTTTTAAAAGGTTTGGAGTGATTTTGAATTGATTTGGAGGTTCAATTAGAGGGATTTTGGGCATTTGGCAAATTTGGTGGTGTTGGGTTAGACTTGGGTTTAAGTTGGGCTAAGGTTGGGCTAAGCCAAAATTGATGGTTTAAAATCATCTATAGGAATATCATGAAGAGTTCCCAACATCAATTGGCTATCAATTTTGGGGTTTGGACATTCAATTAGGTGACATTTGGAGACATAGCCAAATTGGGGCAAATTTGGGAATTTTGGATTTGGGTTAAAATTGAGTGGAATTGAAGCTTGAAAATGGTCAATTGAGGATTTAATTTGATGCATGGTAATATTTAAAAGAGTTTATGATGCATAATTGGAGTGATTGGATAGTTTTGGGGGTTCAATTTAGTGAGATTTTGATTTTGGGTCAAATTTGGGCTTTTTTTATTTTGATTTTGGGTCAAATTTGGGCTTTTTTTATTTTGATTTTGGGTCAAATTTGGGCTTTTTTTATTTTGATTTTGGGTCAAATTTGGGCTTTTTTTATTTTGGTTGAAATTGGACTCAAATGTGGGTCAAGTGGACTTGAATTTGGTTTGAGTTGAGTTCTTTCATGATGAATTTAAGCTTAGAATTGAAATTTGGGGAGATTGGGGTCAAATTGATGGACATTTGGAGCGAATTTGGGGAAATTGGGCCCTTAAGGGCAAGTTGGGCCTTTTGGTCAAAATTGGTCGACTTTGTCAAATTAGGCTCAATTGGAGGGTCCAAATTGGTTTTGGAGACATTTGAAATGATTTTGGAGGTTTTGGGAAAGTTTGGGCCACCAAGGGCTTTTTTATAAATTTAGCAAATTTGGGGGTATTTTGGTTATTTTGGCAATTTTTGGTGGTTTTGGGCGATTTGAGTATTTTGGAATGGTTTGAAATGATTTTTGAACAAATTTGGGTATTTTGGGTGAAATTGTGAATTTTGGAGGTAATTTGGGTAGTTTTGTGGGGCAAAATGCTGAGCTGAATATTTTGGTAAAATTGGGTTGCCAACCACTCTATTGAGTCATCGACCAATGGAATCCCCATTTGGGTCCTCTATGTACTAGTCCTAGCTAA
>NW_018253811.1:0-1848 GCF_001263595.1 Phalaenopsis equestris | reverse complement strand
AAACTCTTGCATCAAAAGTACCCATCTACTTAATCTTGGTTTCACATCCTTCTTTTGCATTAAATATTTTATAGTTGAGTGGTAAGTATGCACATAATAGTTAGCTCTAATTAGATATGACCTAAACATTTTGAAAGCATAAACAATGGCTAATAACTCTCTTTCAATAGTGGTGTAATTTATTTGAGCATCATTAAGAGTATTACTAGCATAGTATATGACTTTAAAAATCTTATATCTTTTTCCAGAACTTGGCATAATGGTTTTGTAATTTTTGAAAATTTTTTAATATATTGTCAGTAAAATCAAGTATTTCCTAAAAAGCTTTATCAATTTTTCCTTTAAAGTTTTAAAGGCTTTAAGGCAATCTTGGTTAAAATCAATTTTTTTATCTTTTCCCAGAAGTTGGCATAAAGGTTTAGTAAATTTAAAAAAAAATCTTTATCGCTTGTAAAATCCATCATGTCCTAAAAAGCTCCTAGCTCCTCTTACATTAGTAGACGGAGGTAAGTTTGATATTAACTAAAATTTGGCAGGATCTAGTTCCATGCCATTTTATGAAATTTTATGCTCAAACACAATTCCTTTTACAACCATAAATTAACATTTTTCTCAGTTTTAATATGAGATTAGTCTTTTCACATCATTCTAGAACTTTCTCTAAATGGTTTAGACATATTTCAAATGGAGTTCCAAATACAAAAAAAATCATCCATAAAGACTTCAATCCCATTTTTAATTAGATCATAGGAAATTCATAGCATATATCATTGAAATGATGCAGGCGCATTACATAATCCAAAGGGCATTCGCTGAAAAGCAAAAGTTCCGTAAGAACTAGTAAATGGTGTTTTCTCTTGATCCTCTAAAGCAATAAGAATTTGATGATAACTGGTATATCCATTTAGAAAACAAAAATATCTATGCTAAACCAACCTATCCAACATCTGGTCTAAAACGAGTAAAGGAAAATGATCCTTCCTGATGGGAGAATTTAAATTTTATAATCTATGCAGATTCACCATCCAGTTACTTGCCTTATTAACATTAATTAATTATTCTTATTTGTCACTACAGTCACACCTCCTTTCTTTGGAAAACACTGAATTGAACTCACTTAAGCACTAACTGAAATAAGATATATTATTCCTGCAGCTAACCATGTTAATTTCACTTTCTTGACAACTTTTTTCATCATATGATTCAATCTCCTTTGAGGATCAGCTCTTGGTTCATGTTGCATACAAATTGAAGGACTAAATCCTTTAATATCATATAATGTCCATCCAAAGGCTTTCTTATATCTTCTCAAAGTTTCCAACAATTGTTGCTCTTGTGTGTGAGTTATTTATGAGGATATTATAAAAGGTAATGTAGATAAATCTCCTAAAAATGTGTACTTTAATTATGAAGGAAGTGTTTTCATTTCTAGTTCAGGAGTTTTCTCAATAGATGAAATCAAATTCTTGTTACTTTTTGTAGAATCTAACATTTCAATTTTTTTCTGAACATAATTCAAATCTTCTTTACTTACATCTATAGATTCATCTTGAATTTAGTCTCATCTTCATATTCCTTATAGTCTTTTTCAAACTCCTTTTCGAATGTCTTTTTGAAATATTTATGGCTTAAATATTCAGTGATATCAATTCTAAAGCATTCAATCTCTTGCTCTTTTGCAGGGTATCTCACTGATTTTGTAATGTTAAATGTAACCTCTTGATCACTAACTCTCATAGTTAGTTCTCCTTTTTGCACATTTATCAAAGCTCTTCCAGTGACAAGGAATGGTCTTCCAGAAATGATAGGAATGTCATTATCTTCCTCCATATCTAATACAATAAAATC
>NW_018253810.1:7898-13426 GCF_001263595.1 Phalaenopsis equestris | reverse complement strand
ACGTTCCTCTGGGAGTGCTCTTGACCCCATAACAGCTACATACACCTGACTCCTAGTTATGGGTAGTCTATGTAGATACTTCTTTCGCGGACATTGGTTTAAGGTGCCTCTACCCGATCTTGTTTGGGCGGACATTCTTAATATATCCTTGCGAGGTCTCCACGTTTTACTTTTTCTCTTGTTTGTCACTTTGTCGTATGTCCATTTTTATTCGATTCCTCTCCTCTTCGAATCATTTATATGGTTTGGGAGGGAGATTTATTCGAATGGGGGAAGTACACGACAAAATGGGGGAAGTACGCGACAATTGACAGGCTGGCGACTCCTTTTAAAATAAAAAAAAGAGAAAAATAAACGAAAACACATATCATCGTAAAGATGCAAATGTAGCAGTACCACACCACATAGTCCACAACATAAAAATAAACAACACATCACAAATCTCAAGTCCAAAGCACATAGTCTAACACATATTACAAACATAAAAATCTCTCAATTCTACTCCTCATCTCCTGAAGCACCGCTATACCACTTTACCGCATGCTCACAATCAGGATATCGAGGATATGGAGGAAAGTGCACTCCTAGGTCACCCCTAATTAGGTTCTTCAGAGATGAGTGGAATTTCACGTCATAATCACTCTTTCTCCTACTATACCTATCAGTATGCTCTGCAAAATGCTCTAAATTCTGAACTTTATCAGCGGTAAAATTAATATGATCCATCATCCTCTTCAATAATTGATCTTGGGTCTCAGTAGACTCTCTTCTGGATGTAGAAGCATGTGAGGTAGATGTTCTAGATGTAGAAGCAGCAAAGGTTGAAGCAAGCAGCAGACATCTCCATTCCATAACTCCTAGAAAATCCTCCTCTCCAGCCAAAAATAGAATGCTCAGAATAAGTCTTCACATTCAACTTGGTGATAGACTCATTAGTGATGGGCTTTAGAGGTAACAACACTTCCTCCCAGCTATCATATTTAACTCTAGCCTACTCACACAAAGAAAAAATCAAGGAAGCAAATCCCAGAACTGTAGTAGTAACGGTAGTGGCAGAACTGATGATAATTTGATAAATCAAAGCTCCTATATTGATGAGCTTTCCTTCCTTGATACAATAATTTAATTTCGCTCTCTCTCTCTCTGGTCACTTCACTAAGATGATTTGTTGGTAGTAGACGAGCAGAAATAAAATAGTGTCAGTCTTTTGAAGGTGCACATAACTTTAAAGTTGGGAAGTTGACTCTCGTCTCATTAGTGATCTTCCAAATTCCTCTTCCAACAGTCAAGTAAAAAAATAATCTCATCTAACTCCGCTTCAGTCGGACTATAATTTGCATAAAAAAATAACGTATCAGGTGGCAGATGATAAAACAAGTTGATTACATCCGGTGAAAAAGGTACCAACATTCCTTGAACCATGACTCTATTATCTTCAGCCCCAGGGAGGTTTGCATAGAACTCACTAACAATAGAAAAATTAAGCAGAGAAATAACAGAATCGTTCCCACTGTCGGCAAATGATCAAATCCTCTACGTCTCCACCTGGATTCCTAAAACACCGCTCCTGAATCAGTTTCCATGATTGCAATGCATCACTTTACCAATCTTGAGCCTTCGAACTAACAAATTTACTCGAATCAAAAGGGCTCTTTCCTTTCCTCCTCTTCATTCTTGTTGTCATTCTACAAATTTTATAAATTCCAAAAATAACTTCAAAAATCAAGTCTAAATTATTAAACTAAACTTCCAAAGTATAAAATACACCTCCCATGCAATTTCCATAGATTTTTTTTCTCATTTTTCACCATGAATAATGAATTTTTGAATTTCTCCAAATGTGCTCAAAATACATAGTGAAAATCTAAATTTTTTACATAAAAGTAAAGATCTTACCTCAAGGAACTTGGATCTAGCAAATTTCACTTGATTCCACCAAGAAATCTTCACTTTAGATGTGTCCTAGCCCTAAAATATCGTGAAATCAAGAGGTTGAAGATGACGATGGCATTAAAAATGGTGATTTTCGGGCTAAAATTTCACTTTTAACCGTTCACAAACCAGTACTTTTAACCGTTCACAACACTTTTAACCGTTCACAAACCAGTTTTCGTGAACCAGCGCTTAAGCATGGGTAAATGGCGCTTAGGCATCTGCCTCTCAGGTTGGCTCGCGCTTAAGCGCGAGATGTGGGGCATAGGCGCCGATGCACGATTTTTAAAATTTTTAAATTAAAGTAAAATGCACTATTTGCCTAAGTAAACCACCTCTAAATAGTCTCATTGTACTTACATGAATATTTTTAACTTCTTATAACTCCCCTCTCTCTCCAAATTCTCCATAATAACTATTTTAATTCGAGGCTAAAAATAACACAAATTTGAACACAAACAAGGCAGATGATAAAACAAGTTGATTACATCCGGTGAAATGACTCTATTATCTTTAGCCCCAGGGAGGTTTGCATAGAACTCACTAACAATAGAAAAATGGCCACAGCAGAGAAACAGCAGAATCGATCCCACTATCGGCAAATGATCAAATCCTCTACGTCTCCACCTGGATTCCTAAAACACCGCTCCTGAATCAATTTCCATGATTGCAATGCATCACTGTACCAATCTTGAGCCTTCAAACTAATAAATTTACTCGAATCAAAAGGGCTCTTTCCTTTCTTCCTCTTCATTCAGGTTGCCATTTCTACAAATTTTATAAATTCCAAAAATAACTTCAAAAATCAAGTCTAAATTACTAAAGTAAACTTCCAAAGCATAAACTACACTTCCCATGCAATTTTCATAGATTTTTTTCTCATTCACCATGAATAGTGGATTTTTGAATATCTCTAAATGTGCTCAAAATACATAGTGAAGATCCAAAATTTTAGCATAGAAGTAAAGCTCTTACCTCAAGGAACTTGGATCTAGCAAATTTCACTTGATTCCACCAAGAAATCTTCACTTTAAATGTTCCCTAGCCCTAAAAAATCGTGAAATCAAGAGGTTGAAGATGACGATGACAACTTGAGAAATTGAAGGTGACGGTGGCGTTAAAATTGGTGATTTTTGGGCTAAAATTTCACTTTTAACCGTTCGCAAACCAATTTTCGTGAACCGGAGCTTAAGCGTGGGTAAATGGCGCTTAGGCATGGCGCTTAGGCATCTGCCTCTCGGGTTGGCTCGCACTTAAGCGCGAGATGTGGGGCATAGGCGCCGGTGCACGATTTTTAAAATTTTTAAATTAAAGTAAATTGCACTATTTGCCTAAGTAAACCACCTATAAATGGTCTCATTGTACTTAAATTACTATTTTTAACTTCTTATAACTCCCCTCTTTCTCCAAATTCTCCATAATAAATATTTCAATTCGAGGCTAAAAATAACACAAATTTGCACACAAAAAAGCTTATATTATTTCACAAACAAGTGCATATACCCTTAAACACTTAATTCTCACTCCAAATAGTCTTGTATGAGAAAATTATTCTAAATACAAATACACAATAATCATTACACATAAAGAAGTCATAAATACTAAAAATAAGACTTAAACACTAAACCACTTGAAAACAACAACTTCTAACACTAAACTTAGTTCCATTCTTCATTACAAGGAACAAATTTTTGTCTTTCATTAGTCTCTCTAAGAATATAGAGTTGATAAAATGGACGGAGGTGACGAGCTCTATTACTATCTTCTTCAATCCACTTATGCTTTATGAAAATTGCCTTATCCGCTTTCTTTATATAACTTGTGTGGCTAAATTGCATCTTCAATTGCCATCCAATATGCTCTAGATATGCTTGCAACTCAAGTACTTTGGTCTCCAATAAGGCGATAGTATTCTCCATTTTGTTGATCTTCTCTGATATCCCTTCAATACTAACCACTAAGAAGTTGTTATACATTTCTTGTGCACTTTGACTAATGAACCTTTTTATCATGGTTTCTTCCTTTATATTCAAATCCTTCTCCCATGAAGACATTTTCTCTAAATCTCACTTTCTCTTAAGCTTTTAGGGCTAGAAATGATCTGGGGTGAAATTACTTCACAAAACCCTTCTATTTATAGGCCTAAATCCTTCCAATAACTCCTAGACATGTTTATAAATTGCCTTTGGCCTAAATCCTTCCAATAACTCCTAGACACGTTTATAAAATGCCTTCGCGCGTTTTTACAAATTAATTGGTGGTTAAACCTTCTAGAATATTAATTTCACACATGTGTTTAAACTGTCGCGCTTAAGCGCTGGTGCACATTTTTGCACTAGTTAACTTAACGTCCAAATTCTCGTTTTAACATGTCCAATAACATGTCTTGGTCACTAAATAAAGTTTTAAAATCTTTACTAACACATAATAGTTTCAAAAATACTTCCTAAATTTTCTTAATCACACACAAAACAACAATAAAAATTAAAACACTCTGATAACTATAGGTTGCCTCCCAAAAAGCACTTGGTTTTACACTGTCAGCCCAACGTAACCAGTGCTTATTATGGTTGACCCAACATTAATTCATCATTAAATTGATGATGATCCCCTATAAAATAAGGTTTCATTATATGTCCATTAACTTTAAATATTTTCTCACACTTAGGATCTTTAATATCCACAGCTTCACAAGGATAAACTTTTATCACAACAAATGGGCCCATCCACTTGGACTTAAGTTCGCCTGGAAATAATCTTAACCTTGCATTAAATAGCAAAACTTGTTGCCCTGGCTAAAAATTTTTAGTAAGAATCCTTCGATCATGCCACATCTTCATATTTTCTTTATAAATCTTGGCACCCTCATAAGATTCATTCCTTATCTCTTCAAGCTCATTTAATTGCAATAATATTTTCTCACCAGATTTTTTAAAATTATAATTGAACTCTTTAATCGCTCAGTATGATTTATGCTCAAGTTCAACTGGTAAGTGACAAGCTTTCCCAAATATTATCTTATATGAGGACATTCCCATAGGAGTTCTATATACAGTCCTATAAGCTCACAAAGCATAGTCAAGTTTGACTGACCAATACATTTTTGTTGGATTCATAGATTTTTCCATAATTCTTTTAATTTTCCAATTGGATATTTTAGCCAAACCACTTGTTTGAGGATGATAAGCAGTAGCAAATCTATGATTTATATGATATTTCTTTAATAACTTCTCCATTATGGCATTTCTAAAATGACTTCCCCCATCAATAATGATAACTCTCAGCATCCCAAATCTATAAAATATGTTTGTTTTCAAAAATTTTGGAACACTTTGAGCATCACTTCGAGGTAAAGCAACAACTTCTATCCATTTGAATGCATAGTCCACTGCTAACAGAATATATAAATTTTTGAAAGATGGTATAAATGGTCCCGTGAAATCTAATCCCCAAACATCAAATATTTTAACTTCTAGCATATAATTGAGGGGCATCTCATTTCTTTTAGAAATATTCAACATCAAAATGTCTCCCAAAATCAAAATTATGACATTTTTGGATAATTTCATAAGTTTCTTCTAATGGTACACATCTTC
>NW_018253810.1:901-1632 GCF_001263595.1 Phalaenopsis equestris | reverse complement strand
GCTCGCCGGCGGTGCCATCGGGGCCGTCGACTGCGAGAACGACAAGATGAATGTTTTCAGAGTTTGAAATGATGGTTTTTGGCGGTTTTAGGCTGGATTTACTCCCTATAAACTTCTAAACTCGATTCTTAAATTCATATTACCCTAAAAATGAATTGAAACTCCACCAAATTCATCTCTATGGCTTCCAATTCCACTGGCGATATCAGAGGAGAAATAAGCACTGAATCAGAAGAGTAGTATAATAACTTTACTACCTATATGTCTATGTGTGTGATTTGATTTGAACTTATGTGTTTAATTCACTTTCAAATTTTACTTTTAGATCTCAGTATAGTTGAGATTGAGCATAGAATGTTTGTTTTCAGTGTTTAGAGTGTTGTGGCTTGGATTGCGACGCTGAATTAATGCATTAAGGTTGAGAAAATACCAAACTTATGTGTGTCGTGTATCGTGTATTGTAACCCTTGGATTTTATATATAATTATGGTGTTTTGTGTTGTGAATGTTTATTTGTGATAGTACATCATTTAATCACTTAAAACTTATGTCTAGAATGATTGAACGGATGTCGTCGAGGCTTGAATTTGATAAAAATTGCAAAAATCTGGAAATTGAAACAATTTTGAAAATCTCGTCGACGGTACCATCGACGCCGCTGACAGTGGATTTTTCCTGAGACTCGTGTATTTAATTCAATAGAGCTCGCCGACGGCGCTGACGACTCTCCC
>NW_018253810.1:0-724 GCF_001263595.1 Phalaenopsis equestris | reverse complement strand
TAAGAGCTTCACTCCAACCTAAAAATATTTGATTTTCACCTTGAATTTCTTCCACATTGAGAAGATCCAAAAAATAAAATTGAGAATGTGGAGAAAATATTTGGAAGAAATTCATGGAACTTAGTTTTGAACTCTTAGAGTCACTCTTGGAAGCCATTATTTGAGTATGTGAAGTGTATTTTAGAATTTTTTTTTATAATTTTGATTAGATTAAAATGGCTCCACGACAAAATAGGCGACTTGAGTTTGAAGAGTCTCGCTTCATCAATGCAAAGGCTCAGTCTAGATTTACTTCAGTATTTCAAGGGAAGAAATGTGTACAAGATTGTGTATTTGAGAGTCTGGGAGAAGAAGTTGAACGAGTTATTACCGAATGGAGGTGGAAAAATTTTTGTTATACCAACAATAAGGCTGCTGTGAATGCTGTGAAAGAATTCTATGCCAATGCGTTCTATTCTGAGGACAAAATAGTTCGAGTAAGAGAGTTTTCTGTTGAGTTTAGTGTCGTCCGCATTAACACATTTTATGAAGTCCTAGACTCCTATAGCTGCAATTCTGAAACCTTCAGTACAATGGAAGGCCCGCTGAATGATGTCATTAACTTTCTCACTGATGGGAAAGGGACATGGAAGATAAAGCAACGAGAACGGGTAAATTTTTCTGCTTTCATGTTGAATGCAACATCTAAAGCGTGACACTATTTTATTTGCTCTACTCTGTTACC
>NW_018253809.1:0-1840 GCF_001263595.1 Phalaenopsis equestris | reverse complement strand
AGATAAAAGAATTGAAATGTAAGTATCAATTCAAAAATAAAAGAATTGAAATGTAAGTATTAATTCAAAGATATGAGAAATAGGATTTAGGTACTGATTTGAAGATGTGATTTGAAATTTACAAAGAGCTTCTGATGTTGAATTTACGGTAGTGTGTTATGTGGAAGGTTGATTTTGAAGAAGATTTGTAGAGCTTCAAGGAGTTTTGTGCAGAATGTGAAATTCCGCGAGGATGTGTAGAGAATTAGTGTAGATAACGATGGTTGTGCCTCATGCACAAAGAGTAGGAAATTCCGAAAACGGAAGGATCCACTCAACAAGTTTGTTTTATTTTCTTGTTGTTTTGTTTATGACAATTTAATTTCTCAAAATTTGTTTTTAAAGATTTAATTTCAATTTTTTATTTTCAAAAGAAATTTTATTATTTATTTATTACAATTATCTTTTATTTGTGTTTTATTTATTGTTGAAGATTTGTTGTTTTGTTTTTTGTTCATTGGAACTCTGAACCATTGCATGGTTCACGACTTTCATCCATCACACAAAAAGGCAATTGACAAAAAGGCACAACTTGAGAGAAATTTCCATTAATCTGCTTCAATAAAGATACTACAGATCAAATGTAAGCTAATGCCTCAAAGAGACTACATCATTGTAATACATGCTGAAATGCATTGAGAGTCATCTCAAGATATGAGTACATCATAGACTGATTACATCAGATATGTGTCATGCTGGTAAAAGAGAGCAAGTGAGTTCTCTGCACTTGGTATATTGAGCTCCTGATTAAGCAGACCTTCTGAGACATGCTCCAGGATAAGAGTTCCCTTTGCATGTATTCAGAGGTACAACGTTCTCATAGCTGGTAAGGAAACAGTTCCTCCAACTCCGGGTCTTGCTGGAATCCATATGGTATCTTACTGTCATCCATCATGCGGAAGGTCACGGACACCCTACGGTGTCGTACTCCGGGTATGCAGTGTTTGGCTACGTCTGCACCGTTGCCCTTGAGAACAAGTACTGAACCAACTGAGAGAGGAATTTCCACAGCTCCTCTAAATTCACCAGGGTCGGTTACGTCAATTTCTTTTCCAAACAAAATATTTCTCTTACTCACGAATGAGACCGTGCAGAAAGGCCTCACAAAATCATGATGGTCAATGTGCGGAGGAATGCAGTCACCTTCTTCATAAATGTTGATGATGCAACTGTTAGGAATGCAAGTGGCAGGTAAGATATTCCGCTTGACCATTCTATTTATCATCCACTTTATCATCGGTGGTAACGGATCCACCTGGTCGTATCTGAGAATCCCAGGCGGATTCCCCTGTCTGTTGTTTGTAAAATTGTAGCACCATCCGCACTGGATGGTGATTCTTCCCTTTCCTCGCATCCACTTCTTCGGCTTGGAGTACGTTCTTTCTATGAGAAGTCCTACTTGACCTCTATCTCTCAAATTGAAGATGCAATCCAGGATGCTTCTTTCATCAGTTTCAGAGAAAACTATGGTATATAACTCCAGGCCTTCCAACATGTTGATAAACTTTCCTTGAACCTCTTCGTAGAATTTGAATTCTCTTTTGTTTACCTTGCTTATTTTGTAATATTCCACCATACCGGGAGCTGGCAGCTGTCTAGGACGTTCCTTCCTCTGGGCCTCGGTGGGAATTCAAACTGGTGTTGGCCGATCCAGAATATGAGATTCCGCCTCAAGCGGGATGTACGATCCTAGGCTCCGCGGTGCGCGTTGGTCCGTCCCCAGTGGGACATACGGCACAAAACCCGTAGTCTAAGACTCGTTGGTCCTTGCAGTATATTCTTCTAAGGTACTGAAACGCTG
>NW_018253808.1:0-1325 GCF_001263595.1 Phalaenopsis equestris | reverse complement strand
TCTTCTACAAAAACTCATGTTATCTTTTTAGGTTTATTCTGTTTTTTTTGAAATATTAAAATTACCAAAAATATTTAAACTTTTTTTACTGTAAAAACGTCTTTAATTAAGAAATTGTCTTTTTAAAAATAGAAAGTTTTCCAAAAAGTGCATATTGCATATCTTCCCTGTTGGTTCGATATTCAGGACTTAATCAAAAAGTCTTATATTACTTGATAACGATACATATACTTACTAGTATCCCAATATATATAAATTAAAAGTTAAATTCTTATTTTTCTTCAGGGTCAAGTTTTTTGTTTTGTTGCGAATTAAAGAAATATAAGTAAAAAAATATAATCAGAATTATTGATATATTGTTGCATATAAGCAGTTTTAGGATCAAGTTTTTGGATCTGTTGTCGAGGAAGTGAAGTGAAATTTGTAAAGAATCTATTGATTTAAAAGCAAATTTCTATTTTTAGAAAGTCTTATTTAAACTTTAAGTTATTGTATTTTATTTTGTGTGTGTGGAGTTTTATTTTCTTTTATGTTAGTGTATGCGTAGTTCAGGTTCTGAAGGACTAGTGCTCTACGATTCTAAATTAGAGAGAACTATTAGAAAAATCTCAAAAACCAAAAAAATTAAAAATCTTGAAAAATCTAAAAAAATTACCGAAATGGCAAACCAAAATGATTGTTGTTTTTAAATTCATCAATAATATTGGGATAGTACTTTTGAAATTATTATGTGTTAGTAAAGATTTTAAGACTTTATTTAGTGACCAAGACATGTTAGAATGAGAATTTGGATGTTAAGTTGACTAGTGCAAAAATGTGCACTGGTGCTTAAGCGCGGCAATTTAAACACATGTGTGAAATTAATATTCTAGAAGGTTTAACAACCAATTAGTTTGTAAAAACATGCCAAGGCAGTTTCTAAACGTGTGAAGGAGTTATTGGAAGGATTTAGGCCTATAAATAGAAGTGTTTTGTGAAGTAATTTCATGCCAGATCATTTCTAGCCCTAAAAGTCTAAGAGAGAGTGAGATTTAGAGAAAATGTCTTCATGGGAGATGGATTTGAAGAAGAAGGAAGAAACCATGAGGAAGAGGTTCATTAGTCAAAGTGCATAAGAGATGTATAATGATTTCTTAGCTGCTAGTATTGAAGGGATATCAGAGAAGATAAACAAAATTGAGAATACTATGACTTTAATGGAGACCAAGGTACTTGAGTTGCTTTCACATCTAGAGCATATTAGATGGCAATTGAAGATGCAATTTAGCCATATAAGTTGAATATAGGAAGAGGATATGGCGATGTTCATAAAGCAAAAGTGGATT
>NW_018253807.1:7067-9334 GCF_001263595.1 Phalaenopsis equestris | reverse complement strand
AAGGATGTTAAGCTGATTCTCACAAAGGAGAGCCCATTCACAGAGGAGACTGAGCTACCTGAGAACTCACCCCTCTTCATAGGTAGTACGTTAACCTCACTCTATATTATTTCTAGAGAAGAAAGCTTGAATTGGATCAATGTTATACTACCTCTATTACCTCTCCATGACAATCATTCGAGGGTGAAATTTAGACCAAACATCACTCACTCATGCTTGAGCAATCTTTGAAAGGTTGGCCCATAATGAGAAATGTTATGTTTTTGAAATCTCAAAAGAAGATGGAATTTTATCTCTCTCTCTCTCCTCAAATGAAGGATGAGATTCTAAGACAACCACTGAAAGCCGTTCAACTAAAGACTACACCTCCACAACGCATCTTCGCTAAGTACTGCCTGTGAAAACGAGCAGCCACTCCACCCATTGTTCCCATTGTTACTATATTGCCACTATCACAGCCTTAGATCCCACAAAGCATAAGCCGATTAGGTTTCACTTGGGTCTGAGAGCACAACCTCTTGCTTTGCAGGGGATTTCCCCAAGGATGAGTGTGACCAATAGGTCACTCCTTGTCTTTGCTGGCCCACACATTAAGGACCGTGCTTCCATCTGAAATACTAATGCCACCAATGAGGCACCACACCTAAAAACATCAGGACAAAAAAGGAAGGGTTAGAGAATAAAAGGTGTGGGACCAAAGCTATAATAGAGGTTGGGAGTTGTTTTCCAAAAAATGGATGGTGAGTCTAATGTTCCACTTACCAAAACCACGGTCGTGCCAGAACCTACTGCAGGAGAGATTCTTCACCAGTTTCCCCGATTGAGCTCAAGATTCCTCAAATAAAGTTGATTGAGTCCACTTTAGAAGAGCTCATAGTTGAGAATTTTTGGTTGGCCTAAGAGAATAAGATCAGTGATAACGGTGATGACTACGATTTCATGAATGAGGAGTTTGCCTAAATCAACATGGTTGAGACTAGATCCTCAGCATCCTTACGAGATGTCTCACGAGATGCTAAGGAGGAGGTTATCAACATGATGTAGTGTGTCACCTAAGAGAAAGAAGAACACATCAACCATATTGAAAAAAAGATGGAGGAGCTCCTATATATCATCATGATCATGCATAGTCAACCACAGTCTCCGCATGTGCCACCCACCTAGGAAAATTAACAAGAAATTTTTCAGATTGTTGGCTACAAGGAGTCTAACACAGCAAGAAAAGAAGAGTAGGTGAAGAAAGAGCTATCTTAGAATGTTATTTTGGAAAAGGATATTAAGCAGATGGTGGAATAACAAGTTTGAAAAGCTTTAGCTCAAAAGATGAAGGGCACATTGGTTCTAAAGGGTAGACCCTACCTAGAGAAGTTCAACACAATGTCATACCCTAAAGGATTTGTTCCACCTACATTTTACACATTTGAGGGAATTGACAACCATTTGCAACATGCTGCTCACTTTAGAGCGAGTTATTGCAACACGACGGGCAGTGAGGCATTGTTAATCTACCGGTTTGTTAGCAGCCTTTCAGGTGTCATTTTGATTGGATGTTGATTTGCCCAATGGTAAAATCTAGATTTCTGTGGAGTTGAAAGAGCTATTTGTTAAATTGTTCACTGGAGCTCAAAACCACATCACTATATATGATCTTATGGTAGAACAACATAAGTTCAACAAGATCATGGTGGATTACATTTTGAGATGGAGGAAGGTTAACTTGAAGTGTGAGCCTCAGCTTTAGGAACTACATTCCATAGAAATCCCACTGAAGAGAATCTCAAACTAGTAGCTTTTCTACTTAAAGGATTCACTATTAAAACTTTTGAAAAGTTACTAAGTAAAATCACATGCCTTTATAAGGAAGATAAATAGTTTGAGTTCTTCGCAAAGATTAATAAGTCTAGGCCAGTGAAAGAATTTGAGAAGAATTCTGGATAAGTTTTGGCAGTGGAGAAGGAGAAACAATCGATTAAGATATAGTTTGAGTAGCCTCCTTAATAGCGTCACCAATGAACTTCATAGCAGAACCAGTCGTCGTCACAGCAGAAGCCTCAGTCTATTGAGAGGAGGGCATTCTATTCACTCTAAGAATGTTTGAACTGGGTGTACTTTTTCAAGAATGGGTTAGTAAGTAAGGTGTTTTGTAACTTATTGAAGAAGGTAGAATTTACGTTGCTAGAGCAGCTTAAACAAGGAGAATTTAGAAAGAAGGATCATCCGCAGTTCTATCTATATCACAGATTGATCGGCCACACGATAGAAGAATG
>NW_018253807.1:0-6996 GCF_001263595.1 Phalaenopsis equestris | reverse complement strand
GAGTACCTCTTGGACAAAGACATCAAAGAAGATGTTAAACAAGTATTGAGTTGCTTCAGTATAAGCTTCCATTCAAGGTTCACAGCTCATCCATCCAACACTACCAATCATGACCGAGGAAGTGCCTCTAAAACAAATAAAAGAGGCTATCTGAGTGATAAAGATCAATTGTCCAAGGTGTAAAGTAGGGGTTGCACCTTTTAGATTGGTTCTTTTTTAATTGGGAGAGAAATTCCTTAAACCATTGACTCTGTACGATCATTTCTTTATTCCCCTAAGAAATTATAATGCAAAGAGTTTTGATTTTGGCTACATTTTGACTATTTTTAGCACTAATGTAACTGAACCAACCAATTTAACTCAATTTTCAATTCTCATAATGATTGTAAAATCATACAAAATCTTGACAGTTGTCTCAACTAAAAATCACAAGACATGCACAATATGAGATGTGATAGCTTGGACATCGAGTCTCCTATACTTAAACTTTGGGGAGCTTTAATCGATATCAACATAGAATCTTGAGATTAAGAGACACCTTCAGAAGAGCCAGCTACAATCTCAGAAAAGGTACCTTCAGACACAACTCAAGAATTGAAGGAATTAACCTAACTGAATTTAAGAAGTGTAAAGGTACTACTTCCAATGAATTTTTGAAAGATAAAGGAAAATAAATGGCCACTTAAGAGGAGCCAGCTCCACCAGTAGAGGAGATAGTAGTTCGAGAGGAAGCCAAGTCAGAGTAACAAAGTGAACTACATTATGATGGCCCATCTTAGGAACTTACCCACAAAATTGAGTAATTACAACACTCTAATTCTGTCAAAGGAGATTAGGCAAGCTCTAATTCAAGCTATGTTTGATCTGAAAATTTTCTTACCAGAGCTAGTGAGTAGCTCCTTAGAAGAGGTATGTACATTGAAATAAAAACCAAAATTATCCTTTACATATGAAGACTTTTTGCTTGGTATCACTGACCACAACGATCCATTGTATATCTCAATTGGCATAGAAATGTTCACACTTTCTAGGGTGTTGGTAGATCAAGAAGCATTGATCAATTCGATGAATCTGTGAAAATTAGCATATCTGGACTTCAACATTTGAAAGTTTACTGCCGACAGAATGATGTTGAGAGTTTTCACCCAGCAGGGAGGGAAAGCCCTCAGATTAATCACCCTATTGATGAGGATTGGTGAATTAGTAACAATGGAATAGTTCCATGTAATTGACTCAAAGACATCATTTAATGCTCTATTGGGAAGACCATGGATTCATGAAAGTAGGATGGTTATTTCATCCTTACACAAACGTATAAAGTATTGTGAGGATGGCAAAGAATGTTGCAAAAAATGAGATTTATTACTATTTTGAATAGACGAGATAGACATTAATGAAGACTCCACTAACTATGCTTCCTTAATGGAAATAGTATGTTCTAGAGACTTTGTACCATAAAAGGATGAAATATTGAAGGAAGGAAGAAATTAGAACCATCCTGTGTGTCTACCCAATGATCTCCCATTGTTTCTTCACAACGAAATGGTGGAAACTCTATGATTCCCACATCAGAGTTCAAGGCCAGAGATGAGGGCAAGGAAAAAAGAAAGAATATCATTGGACGGAGGAATCTAAATATTAGCTCTAACTTGGAAAGCTGCTCTGAGAAGAAAATAAGGAAAAAATGTGATGATATAAGCCAAAGCAAACCTCTGCTCGAGATAACCATAGAGAATGAAAACAAAGAAAGGTACGAGTCAATTTATGATATGATTAACTGATCCCGACTATTTATATGCAAAAATATAATAATGTATTTGACTATATTTTTCACTTATCTTTCCATCTTTGCAACATTACCAAAAACATGATGTTGGAGAAAATAAGAATTTAACTTTTTAACTTAATGTATATTGAGATACTATGCAAGTATACATATTGTTATTAAGTAATAAAAGACTTTTTTATTAAGCCCCGAATATCGAACCCACAGGGATTGTTCAAAGTATGTGATAAATAAAGTGATAAATAAAGTAATAAACTTTCTAATTTAAAAAGAAAAATACTTGAACTATAGTTTTTATCATAGGAATGAAATTTAATCTTTTTTTAGTAATTTTAATGTTTGAAAATGAAATTAAAACTTATTAAAGATAACTTGAGTTTATGTAAAATAAAAGCACTGAATACTTAATATATTTCCCCTTATCATGAATCCGTAATAAGTATAGGAATTCTATTATGGAAGTATTCAAATTGTGTTGTGCCAAAGAGAAGCAATATTATTTTTTACCCTTATTAGAGATCATATAAAGAACATTGACTAATTGAAAGTTTGAATAGTTCTGAAGAACGGGTTAGATTGGGAAGATGCTAGCTCTCACTCTAGAGTTCCTTCGGTTCCATCCACATAGGGACTAACATCTTGTATCAAAACCTAAAACAATAAACCAAGTTAGGGGCTTTAGCCTGTCACTATAGAGTCTTCTAACTCTACACCCTTCAAAGAATATTTCCCTATTTATTTGCACTCAATCGTATGAACTATATTCTCATTTATATAATTTCATGTGATTCTTTCCAATTGTTGACTGAGATAATACCGTCCTGGTTCTTACATGTTCTAACAAAACATTTTAACATCTAGATGGAGTAGATCAAGAAGTAAATGAAGTGCATGGAATTAAATCATCACAACTTCTTCCAGCATTAAAGATTAATACTCTCCACAACTTCCATCCAACACTTTAATTACTTATCATTTTAAAGAGAAAGATAAAGAAAGCTACTCAGAATCCATGGAGAAAATAAAGCCACACTTTTGTTTAAAAGTAGATATCATTGTCAAAACCAATAAGAAGTCTCGATTAAAACCAGAAGTAATTTAAACAAAGATAAAAACTTACCTCAAATCCTCCACCAAACTCTTGAAGTTCCTTTGAATCTCTTCTCTCTTACAAGACTCTTAACTCTCAAAATAAAACTAAAAACAAAAGAAAAAATAAATTTGTGGTGCCTGAAAAATAAATTTAAGGTGCCTTGGTATCTCTTCAAAATGTGTTCTGATTCGATTTATTTACCAAGGGATGTCTCCTTTCATAAGTCCTTTAATTATATTTTCGTCATTGGTGGTTATAACCCCATTTTAGCCAGTAAGTGCCTTAAATTTCCCTTTAAAATTTGTTAAAAGGAATTAACTCGTCAAGTAACTGTCACTGGCACTTAAGCGCTGGTTCTTGCGCTTATGCGCCAAAATATTTTTGCACCATTTTTACATTTTTGCTCCAAATTTTACCTTTTTTCACTCCTTTTAGCATTTTTCACCTTTTTACTCTACCTGAAAGAAAAACACACACAAATACCTTCTATTAAAATGCAATATCTCAAAAATAGGTATAAAAATGTGTCTAAAAACCCTATATATGTTAGGTGTATCAAAATCCCCCAAACATAAAATGTTACTTGTCCTCAAGTGGCACTTCAATCTTTAAAAACCAAATAAGTATGATTATGTATATGAGTTTTTTTAGGAGTTTCTAAAATTTTGTTCTGAAAATATAGTAGTCTAATTTAGAAAAAACTCTAGTGAATGAGACCAACTTAAAGTTTAGAAATACTTAAAGTGAAGAAGTACAAAAAATATGAGTTCCTATCTAATTTAGAAATACTTGTAGATTTTCCAAATATAGATCATAGGCATTTTATTTCCTTCACTAAAATAATTTTATTATGTATAATTTTACTTACTATATTATATCCTTAAGCTTAAGAGTTTCTCAAGTTTTTTACTTTAAAAAGATCAGATATGGAACCAATTTTGGATTAGGCGCTAATCCTCAAGCTTCTCCTCCCTTTTTCAACTTTTCTTTTCTTTTCCTTTTCTTTCTTCTCTTTTCTTTTTATTTTCTTTCTTTTTTTTTTTTTAGGCAATGATTACTATATCTAGATAGGCTTTTAATTGTTTTGAATTCTACTTTTTCTTTCCTAAAGAGAAGAGTTGATATTAATCTTGATACAAAACTTTTACTTATAAATATAATAAAGCTTATGAAAATTATTTTTAATAAAAGAAATTTAACTTTAAAAAACAATTTAACTTTAAAAAACAAAAGTCTAATCCTTCCACATTTTTCAAAAACACAATTTCTCCTACTAAAGATAGTTACACAATATTTATCATTTCTACATTTAAGAAGTTTTAAGTTTAATTTTTTTTACGTCACTTATAAAATTTTATTTAAATTTTCTTACTCATTTTTATAATCAAAATTTTACTTCCCTAATATAACTTCATATACATGATAATTTTGCTTTTCAAATAAAATTCATTTGTAGCTCATTTGAGAACAAATAAAATTCAATTTTTGAAAATATTTTTCATTCCCCCAAAACTTAAATTTTTAACAAGATTAATAAGTTTAGCAGCATATAATATAAGCAAGAATAAAAACTGAAATAACATGCTTACAGAAATTTTTATACCCTAATACAATTACAAAACTAAAAACTGGAGTAAAATTAATTTTTGATCAAATTTCTTAGTTTTTAACATATAGAGATTCATTACAAGATAAAAAAAATACAGGGTAGCAGTTTTCTTAATTTAAAATTTAAAATTAAAGTTAGCAAGATTTTCAACTTTCCACAACACATAGAATCAAGTTCAATCCTTAACTAACTAACAAAGTCCTTTAACACACAACAATCACTACCCTAGAATTTTTAAAAAAAAAATACTAATAAACAAAAATATCACAATAACAATCAAACAAAAGTCTAACACATCACATAATCTAAACAGGTACACAAATGCAAATGTAGCAAGTCTAAACTACATAGTCCATCACATATTACTAAAATAAAAATAAATCAGTCATCCTCATCATCATCAGAATCACTGATATTCCAAACATTTGTAGACTCATAATCAAGGTATCTAGGAAATGGAGGAAATTGTACTCCTTGGTTACCCATAATGTGGCTCTCCAAATATGAGTGAAATTTCTCTTCATAATCACTTTTCCTTATATTATACCCATCAATATGATCTGCAAAGCTTTCTAAATTTCTTACCTTATCTATGGTATAATTGATATTGTCCATCATCCTCTGCAATAATTGATTTTGGAGTTTCAGTAGACTCACCTCTAGAAGTAGAAGCTGGCGAGGTAGATAGTCTAGATGTAGAAGCAACAAAGGTAGAAGCAGCAAACATTGACATTTCATAACTATGAGAAAATCCTCCTCTCAAGCCAAAAATAGAATGCTCAAAATATGACTTCACATTTACACTTGTAATTGGCTTTAGAGGCAATAATACTTCATCCCAACTATTATATCGCACTCCAGCCCGCTCACATAAAGAAAAGATCATGGAGGCAAATCCCAGACTTGCAGTAGTAGTGGCAGTGACAGAACTGATGATAGTCTGATAAATCAAAGCTCCAATATTGATGAGCTTGCCTTCCTGAATACAATAGTTCAACATTGCTCTCTCTCTGGTAACTTCACTGAGATGATTTGTCGGTAATAGACGAGTTAAAATAAAGTAGTGCCACGCCTTAGATGGTGCACTTAACTTTAAAGTGAAAAAGTTAACTCTCCTCTCATTTGTGATTTTCCATAGTCCTCTTCCAACAGTCAAATAGGAAATAATCTCATCCAATTCTGTCTCAGTAGGACTATAGTTCACATAAAAACACAAAGTATCAGGTGGTAAATGGTAAAACATTTTGATTACCTCCGGTGAAAAATGTACCAATTTTTCTCTAACCATGACTCGATCTTCATCTACCTCAGGGAGGTTTGCATAGAACTCCCGAACTACAAAAATAACAATCACAGTAGAAAAATAGCAGAATGGTTCCCATTGTCGGTGAACTATCAAATCATCTATGGATCCATTTGGATTTTTGAAACATCGCTCCTGTATAAGTTTTCGTGATTGCAGAGCATCACTATACCTTTCTTATGCTTTCAAACTCACAAACTTGCTCGAATCAAAGTGGCTCTTTCCTTTACTCCTCTTCATTCTTGGTGTCATTCTACAAATTTCATAAAATTCCACAATAACTTCAAAAATCAAGTCTAATCTACTAAACTTAACTTCTATAAGCATAAACTACAGTTCCTAAGTAATTTCCATAGATTTTTTCTCGCTTTTCACCATGAATAGTCATTTTCGGTTTCTTCCAAATGTACTCAAAATACATGGTTAAAATCCAAAATTTCTACATATAAGCAAAGATCTTACCTCAAGAAATCAAAATCTAGCAAATTTGGTTCGAATCTACCAAGAAATCTCCATGAAAAGGTTTTCCCTAAAGTCAAAATTTCTTGAATGGAAGAAGATGATGGTAGGTGCAAAAATGGTGTTTTTCGGGTTAATTTTCACTTTTAACCATTCACGAACCAATTTTCATGAATCGACGCTTAAGCGCAGATATGTGGCGCTTAGGCGCCTGCCTCTCGGGTTGCCTCGTGCTTAAGTGAGGGGTTGTAGCACTTAGGCGCCAGTGCACAATTTTTGATCTTTTTGAACATAAGTAAAATGCACTATTAGCCTAAGTAAACCACCCCTAAATGGTCTTATATCACTTAAATGACTATTTTGCTCTTCTTTAACTCTCCTCTCTCTCAAAATTCTCCAACATAACTAATTCGATTCGAGGCTAAAATAACATAAAATTTTCACAAACAAACACTTATATTCATTCGCGAACTATTGCAAACAATATTCAACGCATAATTCTCATTTTAAAGAGTCTCGAATGAGAAAATTTTTCTAAATACAAACACTAAAAAAACTTACACAATAAAACACATAATCACATAAACACTAAAAACAAGACTTAACACTAATACATAAAACAAATCTTAACAAGAAAATCTTAGCGTAGAACTTAATTCCATTCTTCATTTCTAGGAATAAATTCATGTCTCTCATTAGTCTCTACTTGGTCATTTAGAATATAGAGTTGATAAAACAGACAGTGG
>NW_018253806.1:654-1153 GCF_001263595.1 Phalaenopsis equestris | reverse complement strand
ATTATCACCTTAACCCCAAATTTTTATATGTTGTAACATCTGTCCAGGTGCACAATTTGAACATTTTCCAAAGACATAGGAGATCTCTAGACATAGATCTTAATTTTCTAAGTTTTTATGCATTTTCTATTCAAATAATTATAGAAAATTGTATGTGGCTTAGAAAATTCTACAAAAATTCATGTAAGTTCCCTATGGCCAGAGTAGTCTTAGGAAATAATTTCATGATTTTTAAGAATCAAAACATCACTGTTTTGAGCAAACCTTAATTTGTTTAAAACATTTAATTTGGAGTACATATAGATCAAAATCACTTGATTCTTGTTCTCCACTGTGGTTCATGAGTCATAGAACTCACCATAAAAATTTCAAGTCATTTGGAGATCATTTAATATTTTTAACTGATCTTTAAATGTGACCATCAAATTTGAAATTTAAATGATTTTTTAAAAATTAAAATATAACTCCAAAAATTATGAAACTTAGTTTTTTGAGTTCT
>NW_018253806.1:0-221 GCF_001263595.1 Phalaenopsis equestris | reverse complement strand
AATTAGTTTTAATAAATCACAGAAAATTCAAAAAATTATGAAATTTTGGCCAAATGACTTTCTGGTCTAGGGCTAGCTTACATAAAAAATTAAGTGATTAGAAATTGTCTTGAATGACTTTTGTAATTTTCTTTGAAAATGCACATTTTTGCATGAAAATAATTGTATAAATTAAATTAAATTGTGAAAATCCACATTTTGTCCTCTGATGTCTTAATTGA
>NW_018253805.1:5677-9970 GCF_001263595.1 Phalaenopsis equestris | reverse complement strand
GTGATTTGTTGATTGTAGGTAGGTGGGACGACAAGGTTGTGGGGAAAGTAGAGGTGGCGGCGGTGAGGTGGATGGATTTGGGGTGGTAGGCGGCTAAGGGGAGTGGTAGGAGAAGGTTTTGGGAGAAGACTGGAAGGAAATTGGAAGTTACTGCAGATAGGTACTCTTTTTTTGCCAAAAGGTAATGACGGTAATCTGTTTTTCCCTTTACCATCCACCAATTTTCTCATGTCAAGAATAATCAGCATCTTGGTAAAAAGACACCTTTTCTATCACTATCTCGTAAGCTTGCAAGATTTTGAATAAGTGGCTACTACTCTACTGACTTCTTTCACTCTTCCTGTCTCACTGAAGCGATATTGGGGAAGAGCCCAGTATTATCATTTTCGTAAAAAGTTCAAGTTAATTGAACCTAATGATATAATACAGATGGGAAGGGGACTGCTTGCTAATTGTATTTCTTTTTTAACACGAATAGCAGAGATTTATCCAAACTTTGCTAAAGAGAGCATTTAAGTTTTGAAATTTTCTCTTTTTGATGCAGTGATCGAAATTCCATCTGATGCATCTATTCTTGATGCTGTTCAAATCTTATCTAGAAACAATATCTTGGCTGCTCCTGTAAGAAATGCAGAGGTGGCAAGCGATACATATTGGAAGGGAAGATATCTTGGAATCATAGATTATTCTGCAGTCGTACTTTGGGTGTTGGAGAATGCAGAACTAGCAGCTTTTGCTATATCTGCTGGGTCTGCAACTGCTGCTGCTCTTGGAGCTGGTGCTGTTGGTGGTCTAGGAGCGATAGCTATAGGTGCTACTGGTCCAGTTGCAATTGCTGGGTTGACACTTGCTGCTTCTGGCGCTGCATTGGCTGGTGGAATAGCTGCAGAGAAGAGTGTTGGGAGAGATGCTGCAACAGCTGCAGATCACCTGGGGGAACAATTCTACAGACTACTACGACAAGAAGAACCATTCAAATCGACAACGGTAAATACCCACTCTTGCTGTAATTTTAACTGCCATCTAAACCGTGCATCTTATAAAAGTTACACTTTTTGTCTATTTCCTAGTTCGTTTTTTCCTCTTGTAGCAGCAAGCGAGATGGTGGATATTTTTGGTGAAACTGATACTTTGTAGTCTTAACTTATAATGATTCCAACTTGCTGACGTCTTATTTTTTTGACAATCACTGCTTAAATCAAAATTTCATTTTATAGAAGGTGGATACAGTTTTGCTGTGTCTTTTGCAGGTGAAATCTGTCGTTGAGATGTATCGCTGGGCACCTTTCCTCCCTGTTGCAGTTGATAGTCCCATGCTCACCGTGCTGTTGTTGCTCTCAAAGTATAGATTGAGGAATGTTCCGGTAATTGATTTAGATAAGTTCCACATCAAGAACTTCATCACACAATCAGCAGTTGTAAGAGGCCTCAAGCAATGTAAGGGGAGGGATTGGTTTGACTGCATTGCTGCTCATCCACTATCAGATCTTGGACTTCCTTTCATGTCTTATGATGAGGTAAATATTGGTCTTTACATTATACGAAATTGTTCTACGATCCTATTTCCACAGTGATGTGAAATTCAGGTAAGGTTTGTGAAGTCTTGCAGGTTTCTTGACCATCAAGTACCCTACACATATGGATGTTCTTTGCGACGATCTCTTAACTGATATTTATTTTCTGAATGTCAGGTCATTACCATCCAAAGCGACGAGCTAATCCTAGAGGCTTTCAAACGCATGAAGGACAAAAGAATTGGTGGTCTTCCGGTTGTTGAGGATTCAAATAGAAAAATTATTGGTAGTGTAAGCATACAGGACATCAGATTTTTGTTGCTCAATCCCGAGCTTTTCCGGAATTTCAGGTATTGCTTTTCCAGACAGCCATCTAAATTTCATAAGGTTGATTCCACCTCAAAGAGATTTTTTCTTAGTGCTATACTATTTATGCAGGGAACTGACTGTAATGAATTTCATCAAGGCAATAGAGACAGCCAGTCCTAATTCTGGGACACAGCTGCTTACATGCGCTCTTGATACTTGCCTTGGCAGTGTGATAGACAGCTTGGCTTCAAGAAGTGTGCCCAGAATTTATGTCGTTAATGGAGATGAAGAAGTTGTGGGTGTAGTAACACTCAGGGATGTTATTTCTTGCTTCATCTATGAGCCTCCTGGGTACTTTGAAGAGTATTTTAGCTCAGCTATCAAGGATATGGTGGCTTGATAACTTTTTTGGTTGGAATTTAGAACAAGCTAACCTGATGAGATCAACTGCAGCAAATTTAAGGAACTGGGGATGGGCTTGTGATGCTTGGCCATAACCTTTGAATGCCAATATTTTGATTTTAAGTTTAATAAGCATGAAGTTATGCAAAATTTTGCAGCGAAAACAAATAAATTGTACCTATCGTTCCTATTTTTGTTTGAAAAACAGTTATTTTCTGTTTTATAATGATCTGATGTTTTAAATTTCAAAATTTTCTAAATTATTGATTAAATCATATGAGAAAGTTTAGGTTGATTTTATTATTTATTTTTATAAGATAATTTCATAAATAATTAGAGAGTCGTCTTAGATGGTTTGGTCATATTAAACGTCGACCATTAGATGATCCGATTAGGAGAGTAGATGTTTTAATTTCGACTTGTGTTAAGAAAGGCAGAGGTAGACCTAGGAAAACTTGGGCTTATTGTATTAAAAATGATCTTAATTTACTAGAACTAAATGAAAATATGACACTAAACAGGACGCAATGGAGAAAAATGATTCATGTAGTCGACCCCACGTAGTGTTATTAAGGCTTTGTTGTTGTTGTTGTTGTTGTTGTATAATTTCATAAATAATAACTATTACTCTTTTAAGAAAAAATACAATGAATTTCTTATAAAATGAATTCTAAAATTTATGAAAATTCACTCATTGTGAGGGACCACGTGGTGGATTACCATGAAATTTTTTGAAGTAATTTTGATTTTATTTTATTTTATTTTATTTTATTTTTGGCATTTTGTGTGTTGCGATGACTTTAATTTATTGAAAATTCGATTCAATTTTTACATTTAGGCAAATTTAGGAGGCTAGAGGTACACCTCAATGTATTGGACAATTAAAGCTATTAAAAGCACTAATGTTCTGTTTAGCGAAATATGTTTTCAAATGACTGTACAATTAATCTTGACCTAATAACTTGGAAAAGATGGAAAAAAAAACTTTTTTTCCGGTTATTGGTGGGCTATTTTGGAGGTTGGACAACCTCTTTGATCCATAGAAATTTCTCAGTATGTTCTGAAGTTTGTTGGAACATCGGAGAGAGGAGCTTTGAATATCTGATGATGAGGATGTTAACAAGAAGTCTTTTATCCCATCAAGCGGGGTTGGTTGTATGAATTCTTTTTCTCAAATGCTTTCATTGTATTATTTAATTCTGACACATTAAGACTATTTTTTAAGTTATATGCCCATATCATTTTAAGTCTACTTCTATTGTCTTAACATAAGTTGAATCAAAAGCATCTACTCTCTTAATCGGAACATCAGATGGTTCACATTTAATGTGGCCAAACCATTTAAGATGACATCCTCTAATCTTGTCTATCACTGGAGCTACACCAATCATTTCACAGATACAATTATTTTGCAGTTTGTCTCTAAGTGTCATGCTACTCATCCACCTAAGGATTCTCATCTCAGCAACAATTAACTTGGTTTTATGCTTCCCTTTTAAAGGCCAACATAGCCATAAAACATTGCAAGTTCTCACCACAATCTTATAAAATCTCAAAAACACTCGGGATGACCCATAGCGATGCATAGCACCCGACCGACATCCAAACATCCAAATGTTGACCCTCAATGTTCAAACATCTACACCTCTCAACTCGAATACAATAAGGTCCGAGGCAGTTCCCTAACCAGTAGCAACAAAATCCACAAATTGTACCAAGCCAATCGCTCGTGTCATGTCAAAAGTTACGACAATCCGATCGAGCAAATGGTAAGGATAATCTAAGAATTGGGTTGAGTGACTGACGAATCAAAGTGAAGTGACTGATCATATCCAATCAGTGGCGATCGAACGACACATACACCACAAATGATAAATGGTAAAACAAGCACAAGGTAAGAAATAACAAAATAAATCAGCTGAATGTCGTATTTAATTTCATTCATGTAATCGTTCTGTTACAAAATCTTTCATTACAATTAAGGGTATACATAAAAAAAATAAACAAAACAAAACAATTTTTTTCCAAGTGCAAACAGGTATGTTGACTAAACTAAACATTGGAAGAG
>NW_018253805.1:4497-5666 GCF_001263595.1 Phalaenopsis equestris | reverse complement strand
TCACCGTTTGATCTTCCAGAGACTCACCTTCTATGGTCGGTGCTGATGGGGAAGACAAAACCTTGACAAATTTCACCATATCGGAGTACTTTAGGTCCTACAGCCCAACCCACATGAACAGGTCGACCGCCAGCTCAGTACTGAGCTGGAGAAGCTTTACCTGGCCCAAAGTGAATTCTGCGGTAGTGATACTCTCCGTCAATTTCACATTATCATCCAAAATGACGGATAATCACTCTGATGCACCTTCCAAATCCTCCTTAGCCTCGTTCAGTGAGGCCTCTACTTTAGTTGCCCGCTCTTTAGACATCCATTGAAACTCTTTGGTGTGTGTTTAAGGCACAAATCTTGGGTTCGAACTGGTACACTCGTGCCAATGATTGGTGCACTTATTGGAATTAATTCTTGATTTTTCACATGTCATATGTTTATTTTAAAAGTTATATTTAATTGATACATAGCTCAAAACATCTAAAAGAAACTCTCCTGCACACTTTAAGAGCAAAATTAGTGTTTGATTTAGTGTATTTGAGCCCAAAAGTTATCACATTTGGTTGGCATTAGTTTTTAGTGCCACACATGTTTGATGTTTATTTTAATATTTAAAAAACATATTTTAATCAAAGATAACCTCCGTAGTCCAAAGTTTTCATAGAAGCCTTCCACATATTTTTTTCTTGAAATTTGGGATCTACTGATGGCTGAAAACTTACAAGTAAGTCGGTCAATCAAACAAGTATACATGCTAAGTAATATGCGGTATTAGAGTGTGTATTGATCCTATGAGAAAAGGGTTAAAAATTAGTCTTAACAGAAAATCTCTAGTTTACTAACTTTGTGAACCTAGCTTAGCGTGATCACAATAGAGAGTTGAAATCCTAAAATCCTAGCAAAAAACAAAAAGTGATCGTAGAAAGAAGAAAATAGAAAGCAGAGAAAAACTTAGTTTTCTTTAAGAGTGGTGGGGCTCATGCCTCTTTGATTCAGGTATCACGGGGGTTCGTAGTTTTTCTTAATGTTTTCTTACATGATGTTTGTCAACTAGGGATATATATATTACTTGCTGTTGATTATGTCTAAATGGATTGAAGCTATTGATGTGCCTAGATGTGACGCTCGGAGAGTTTCTAAATTTTTAATTAAAAATATTTTTACAAGAAATGGAATGC
>NW_018253805.1:0-4349 GCF_001263595.1 Phalaenopsis equestris | reverse complement strand
CATTTTAGAAAAAGTTGTAAATCCTTATAAATTGGATTGGTCTGCTAGACTTGATACTGTATTATGGGCATACAAAACTGCTTGTAAAACTCCTATAGGAATGTCCCCATATAGATTAATTTTTGGAAAAACATGTCATTTACCAGTATAATTGAATCATAAAGTATTTTGGGCTATCAAAGAATTCAATTTTAATTTAAAGAATGCTGGTGAGAAAAGGTTTTTGCAACTCAATAAACTTGAGGATATTAGAAATGAAACATATGATAATGCGAAAATCTATAAAGAGAAAATGAAAATATGGCATGATCGAAAGATTATTAAGAAAAAATTTGAACCTGGACAAGAAGTTCTACTATATAATACAAGATTGAGATTTTTTCCAGAGAAACTAAAATTCAGATGGTAAGGACCATTTAAAGTGATTAAAGTCTATCATTATGGAACTGTTGTTATTAAAGATCCTAACACTGGAAAAATATTTAAAGTTAATGGGCATCGTTTGAGACATTATTATGAAGGGTACATACCTCAATTTAAAGAAGTTTTAATGTTAAGTTAACCCAACTAAACAAATGGCATGTCGGGCTGACGACGTTAAACCAAGCGCTTTGTGGGAGGCAACCCATACTTATATTGCTATGTATTACAATTTAGTTTGTTAAGTGTATTATATATTAGTAGATAATAATCCTACACAATTGCATTTATTATAAATTAAGTCAAATATTGGTATTGAAGAACATTTGGAATCGAATTGAATAAAAAAATGAAAATCGCAATTTTGGCCACTAGCGCCGACGATGCCAGAATGGGCGCCGCTGCCGCCCTAGATAACAGACATCAGTGCCGGCATCGCTGACGGTGCCGAGTGTGGTTGGACGGTTTTAGATGACTATTGGCGGGTTTTGGCGCGATTTCACTTCATAATAACTACCAGGACGAGTTTAAAAAGGATTAGAAACATCCTTGGACGCCCAGTACTTCCTATTTACGGATTCCATGTCTTCCAATTCCAGAAATAGCGAGGTATGAAGTTATTAACAAAAGAAAGTTTAGTTTTGACGCGCAGCGATTATACGATAAAGTTATTACAAAGAGGAGATTTATCAAGGAAAGAGGATTTGAAAATCATAGAGTGATCAATCCTACTAGTCCGATTGATAAAATCATTTTGCAAAGGCGTTGGAAAGTTCTGTGTTACACTACGTCTGCGGTTGTCGTACCTGTGGTGAAAGAGTATTACACAAACTTACATGAAATTACTTAAGGTGTTGTCTTCATACGAGGTAAGTCTGTACCATTTACTCCTGCAAGAATTAATGAATTGTATATGATAGACAACATTCCAATCTGTCATTATACAAATTTCATTCCAGCATGAGATTTGATGCAAGACATGTCTAATCTTCTGACGGATGAAAGTGATATGTGGGAGATACGAGATGAAGGATATGTTAGTTTCTCCATTTCATTACTTAATCCAATTTCGAAGCAATGACATTTCTTTATTGCTGCAAAATTACTCCCTACTATGAAAATTAGCATCTTTTTGATTTGCAGTCAAGCCCAAGTTCATATGAAAGTTGGGAAAAGACTTTATTACCTTGGGAACCCATGAATCCTATAGATGAGAATTATTGTGGAAATGAAAATGAAGTATTAGAAGCCATCATAGATCAATCTTCACATTCTTCAACTCCATTAATACCACTAACAATTGGAAGTTTGCTTGCTTTGGAAAAGAAATTGAAGAAAATTGAAAGGGAATTTCAGAGTATTATGAATGATGTAGGAGATCTTAAATACCTTTTTTATCACCTAGATTGGAAAATCAAAGAAAATTTGGATCACACTGGAACTTTTGAAGCAGAATTAGTTCAGATGTTTAAAGAAAAATGGTAGATCAAAGAAAATTTGACAAATCAATTCCCGTACCGACCCTTCTACAACTCATATGTTCATTACCAATCTATGGGAGATATCAAAGGAGGAGAAAGCACTGAAAAAGAGGCATAATAAATGAAGACATTAAATTCTCTATCTATTTTAGAATGGATGTTTAAGGAAAAAGGGTAGATCAAAGAAAATTTGACAAATCAATTCCCGTACCGACCCTTCTACAACTCATATGTTCATTACCAATCTATGGGAGATATCAGAGGAGGAGAAAACTCTGAAAAAGAGGCGTAATAATTGAAGACATTAAATTATCTATCTATTTTAGAACATTTTATATATTAAGTGTAATTGTGTGGATTTAATTTGGTTTAGTTTGTTTTTTGCTTTAGAATTCTGAACTTTGATTGTGTGTATAGTTTTGTGAAAGCGTTTAGTGTTGTGGCTTGATTTTGACGTTGATTTATAATTAGTTTGTATAATATGTGTGATTGTGTAATTAAAAATTGTGTTTGTCAAAAGTATACTTTCATATATAAAAGTTAGTTTGTTGTTGTTTGTGAAAATTTATATTTGTGAAATGTTTTGTGAATTATTGTTAGATAAGAAGTTGCGTTTAAAATACTAAAAATTTGTGGAGTAAGTTGATAGGAAATTGAAAATTAAAAAAAATCAAAATATGAAATTTTTCAGGCCTTCAACGCCGACGGCACTAGAATCGGCGCCGACGACACCCTCGACCCGATAGCAGATTCTAACCCCTAAAAATTCACAATTTTCACTGCGGCCACCATTTTTACGCTTAAGTCATCTTCAACCTTCGGTTTGGGCAGCTAGGGCTTGATTTTTGGCAGATTTGAGGCAATTTTGAGGCAAAAAGACTTCGAATTTCATCTTCTCCAGGTAAGAGCTACACTTTAAACAAAAAATTTTTTATTTTTACCAAGGATTAATCTCACATTGCATGGATCCGAAAATATAAAATTTTTTGGTTTTCACCAAATTCCAATTGCTCCAGAGGATCAAGAGAAAACAACGTTTACAAGCCCATATGAAACATTTGCTTTTCGTAGAATGCCTTTTGGATTGTGCAATGCACCAGCAACATTTCAGAGATGCATGATGTCAATTTTTAGCAATTTTATAGAGCATGGAATGAAAATATTTATGGATGATTTTTCTATGTTTGGGACTTCGTTTGAGTTGTGCCTTAATAATTTAGAAAAAATTCTGGAGATATGTGAAAAAATCAACCTACTCTTAAATTGGGAAAAATGTCAATTTATGGTTGCAGGAGGTATTTTTCTTGGGCATAAAATTTCTGAAAAAGGCATGGAAGTAGATCCTGTAAAAATTCAAGTTATAGAAAAATTATCACCTCTTAATAATGTTCAATGGGTAAGAAGTTTTCTAGGACATGCTAGTTTTTACAGGCGCTACATAAATTTTTTTTCAAAAATAACTAAACCCATATGCCAACTTTTAGAAAAAGATACGAAAATTCGATTTTGATTTTAATGAGGAATGCATAATAACATTTGAATTATTAAAGAAAAAATTAATCACTGCACCTATAATAGTACCACCTGACTGGGAGAAACCATTTAAAATAATGTGTGATGCTAGTGATTATGCTATTGAGGCTGTATTACGACAAAGGCATGAAAATTTTTTTAAAGTTATATATTATGCTAGTAAAACTCCAAATAATGCTCAAATTAATTATACTACTACTGAAAGAAAATTATTAACTATTCTTTATGCCTTTGATAAATTTAGACCTTATTTAATTGGAACTAAATGTATAGTGCATACAGATCATTCTGCTATTAAATACTTAATGCAAAAGAAGGATGCTAAATCAAGATTAATTAGATGGATACTTCAATTGCAAGAGTTTGATTTTACCGTGGTAGATAGAAAGGGAAATGATGATCAAATAGCTGATTATTTGTCTAGAATAGAAATAAAAATATTAACTAATTTTGCAAATGAAATTTTAGAAAATTTCCATATGAACATTTATATAGTATTGATGAAATGGATGTACCGTGGTATGCTGATATAATAAACTATATTGTAAGTAAAATTCTCCCACTTGACCTGATATCAAGAATCCACAATTAAAGAAATTTATCTATGATTCGAAAGACTATTTTTGGGATGACCCATATTTATATAAATAATGTAAGGATTTAATTATTAGAAGATGTGTGTCTTATGAAGAAACTCAACAAATAATTGAAAGATGTCATGATTCTGAATTTTGAGGACATTTTAGAATAAATAGAACTGGATATAAAATTTTACAAGATGAATTTTATTGGCCTACTATTTTTAGAGATGTTAATGAATATATTAAAACATGCGATAGATGTCAACAATTAGGAAACATTTCCAGAAGAGATGAAATGACTCTAAATTACACAATAGAAGTTGAAATTTTTGAT
>NW_018253804.1:0-15279 GCF_001263595.1 Phalaenopsis equestris | reverse complement strand
CACGTTGGTTCTTTGGTCGGTCCACAAGTTCCCAATTCTTGTTCTTCCTCAGAGAAGTTATCTCTTCATTCAGAGCATCTACCCACTTGTGTCTTTCCTTAATCTTTAGAGCTTTCTTGTAGTTGTTTGGTTCTGCTTCTTCTATCTCTTTTACGACGCTCAAAGCATAGGAGATCAAATCCGCATGACGATATCTCTCTGGCGGTCTAATGGTTCTTCTCTGTCTATCTCTCATCAAACTGTAGTCATTTGATCTGCTTTCTGGTTCAATTTCTTGCTGGTCTTCTACCACTTCATCTTGGTTGTTCGCAACAGTCCCTTGATCTGTCAAGGTTTGTTGTTGTTGCAGTTCCACCTCAATTACAGTATCCTCTTTAGTAGCACTGTTCTTGGTAACATAGCTTTGCAGGTTTGCAATTTTAGACTCATCGAATACCACATCTCTACTAATGATGCATTTATGTTGATTTAGACACCACAGTTTGTAACCTTTGATTCCAGGTGGGTAGTCGATGAAAATGCACTTCAAAGCTCTTGCTTCAAACTTCTCTTGTTTAGCATGAGCATATGCAATACATCCAAAAACTATAAGATTTTCATAGTTATCTGATTAACACATCTCCAAAGGAGTCTTCATTCCAATAGCTGTTGATGGACATCTATTGATAAGATAGCAAGCGATTGACACAGCTTCACCCTAGAAAGATTTGGGTAAGCCGGCTTTTAAGAGCATGCACCTCACTCTCTCTAAGAGAGTCATGTTCATCCTTTCAGCCAAGCCATTCTGTTGAGGAGTGTTCTGGATTGTCTTGTGCCTGTAATGTCATTCTTCTTGCACAACTCTTTGAACTTCTCTAAACATTATTCTAAGCCATTATCAGTTCTCAATTGCTTCAGTTTTGTTTTCATCTTGTTTTCAGTGAGAGTTAATCAGTCCTTAAATTGTTTAAAAGCTTCATCTTTTGTTTTTTGTTTTAAGGATAAAGACCCATACCTTCCTGGTGTAGTCATCTATGATAGACATGAAGTACCTCCCTCCTCCATGAGTTTGAGTTCTGGCTGGACCCCATAGATCACTGTGTACATAATCAACTGGTTTCCTTGATGTGTGAGTTCCGGTAGAGAAATTCACTTTGGTAGACGTCCCTCAACACACATTGTTCGTAAAACTCCAGTTTACTGACTTGATCTCCACATAACAAGTTCTATTTAGACAGTTCATGTAACCCTCTTTCACTTACGGGCCCCAGTCTCATGTGTCATAGTCTAGTTCTATCGGGTTCTGATTATACTGCATTAGAGAGGTTGCCAATTACAGTTCTTCCAACTAGGGAGTAAAGCCCATTTTTTTTGACTCATTTCATGATGATGAGGGAACCTTAACTACTCTGATACAACCACTTTCTGCCTTGAAAGAGTATCTGCTTGACTCCAGCGTACCTAAAGAAATCAGATTTCTTTTGAGTTCAAGAATGTACCTGACATGTTGCGGCATTCGTTCGGCTCCATCGAACATATTTATTCTGATTGTTCCACTGCCGACCACCCTGCAAGCCATGTTATCTTCAAGTAGTACGGACCCACCATTTACCAGTTGCAGTGTCTCGAACCAGTCCTTATAAGGACACATGTGGAAAGAGCACCCCGAGTCAAGGATGCACTCCTTGCTGGATTCTGATTCGGTGATCGTCAGGGCTTCGGCTGAATCATAGCTGTCCGAGGCAATGCTTGCTTCTCCAGGATTGTTAGGATTTTCTTGAAATTTCTTCTTCCTTTCCGAACAGTTTTTCAGGAAGTGACATTCCTTGTGGCAGTGGTAACACTTTTAAGATCCCTTCGACGAATGATTCCCGCCCTTCTTTCCTTTTCTTGATTTTGATCTACTTTGACTGTTTCTTTAACCCTTTTTATCTGATCTTCCTCTAATGATAAGACTGTGTCCGCTGATTTCTTCATTCATCTCGTGCTTCTTTTGGAGTTCTTTGGCTCTGACCAACGATTGAACATCTTCTAGAGAGATTGTTTGCATTCTTCCATAAAGCATTGCATCTTTGAAATGCTCATAGCTCTTAGGAATGGAGTTTAGTAGTAGCAGTGGCTTGTCCTTGTCATCCATCTTGACATTGATATTCTCAAGATCGTCAATAATCTTGTTGAATTCATCGATTTGCTCTGAGACGGATTTCTCTTCATGCATCTTGAAGGAGTACAGCTGTTGCTTTAAGAAGAGCCTGTTAGCCAAAAATTTCTTCATATAAAGTAGTTTGAGTTTGGCCTAAAGAGCTTGAGTCGTTATCTCCCTCGAAACTTCCCTCAGAACTTTATCACCAAGGCTCAAACTTATCTAGCTATGAGCTCTGTCCAAAATCCCGTTCTTTTCTTTCTTGGTCATGTCGGCTGGCGATGTCATCGAGCCTTGCAAGGCTTCTGCGATGCCTTGCTGCACCAGCAGAGCTTTCATCTTTACTCTCCATAGACCGAAGTCGTTCTTCCCGGTGAATTTCTTGATGTCAAATTTTGCGGAGCCCGTTGTCGTGGCTCGAAATTCCCACAGACGGCGTCAATTGTTGTAAAGATCACCCAACTAATCACCTGAAAAATATTCCAAAGAACTTCTTCAACTGATTGCGTTAGATGGAAAGAACAGACAACTCTTCACAAGAAAAGAACTGCTTCTTAGCTTTAATTTTGGATAGCCCAAAAAGCACCCTGAAAGCTGTGGTTAGAAAATAAAATTACCAAATTCACCTTCCTGTTGTCAAAGATATTTGAAAGAACTACAAAACTATTTGTTGTTCCAATGCCTTGCTGCAGCTAGAAGGGTGCAGGGCACAGCTTGTTGGCCTGTGAAATGGAGTGTTGAAGAACTCCTTCCAGTCTGCAGATCGCAGGAATGTCGAATTCCTTTCTCCTCATGGGTTGCAGTACTCCTTTTACACTGTTCTTGCAAGATGCAAACACCCTGGAGCCGAAACCGAAGAGACGGACTGTTGTTCGGCACCTGGGCAGTCGAAGACCTTCCGCAGTCGAGCTCCTCTTCTTCTGGATACCTGCTGCAGTTCCAACAATCAAAGAATTATATCCCAAAAAGTTGGACTGTCGAACTCCTTGTTGTTGTAGCCGAAGGAATGGAATGTCTGGGATGCTGTGTAACAGCTCCTGTAGCCAAGAAGTGGGAAAAACACATCAAGCAAGACAGGAGAAAAACAGGAGGAAAAACTGCAGGAATATAAAATGCAAGAAGAAAAACACAAGAACACAATCAATTACGTGGTTCGGTTTATAGACCTACATCCACGGGAGGGAATCGCCAACAAATCCACTAAGGCAAAGAAGAATTACAGGTTTTTTACATTGAGGAATGAACATTCTTCTAGATCTCTCCCTCTCGAAACTACCTTGATACAAGATATAAGACTCCTCCCTCAATTCTTGAAGCCTCTCCCCTTCTTCTTATTCTTGGGCTGATTTTCTTCCTCTTCTTGGTCTTCTTGGTCTGATTTTTATCTTCCTCCTTGTAGTAGCATTGTCACTCTCTACAAGCCTCCCTCATCTATTTATAATAATAGATGAGGCCTCCCAAGTAAACCATAGAAGCTTCTAGGAAAATCACAAGTTTACCATTGCCTTAAATTAAGAACCATATTATAACATTATTTGTAACCAAGCACAACTCCTTAACAATCTATAGTATTTAAGCTCTTTGTTTTTTTACCGTTTGATAAATTTTAAGCTAGATCTTAAGTACCGTTCAAAATTATAGTTGTAACTACACCGAGTGGACTCGGTTATGACTCAAGCTTAGCTCGATAAGTGGCTCGCAGGTTGAATTCAATGAGCTAACAAGTCAAACTCAAGCTAGCCCTAACTCGTTTATAAAAAATATTGATTTAAAATATACTCAACATATATAAAACTTCAATACTTCATCAACAAATTATTAAAAATACCGCTCTTGAGCTTGGCCTAGCCAGTAGCCTAGCAAGATACCCTATTATATATATATATATATATAATTTAATACTATAACATGAAAATGCAATAAAAATAAATAAGCTCGCACTCTAACAGCTAAGTTCTATAAGTTTTGGCTTATGGTGGAATATAACCAAAAGATAAAATAATGGAGAAGGGAGTACAAAAGATATAAATAGAATTGTTCTTTATTACAAAATTTACAGAAAACAGTTACAAGTCTTTATATAGAAGTATAGTAGGAGCATGCCTAACACAATAACTAATATATTCCATACAATAGGAGCTAACTTCCCCCTCAAATTTTAAAAAATATTACGTCTGGATGTGATGCGCTCATTAGGCGCGAGATTTTTTTTTTCCTTTCATGCATCTCTAGCATGACGATGTATTCGTTGTCCAGCTAACTTCCCCCTCAAATTTTAAAAAATATTACGATGTGATGCACTCATTAGGCGCGAGATTTTTTTTTTTTCCTTCATGCATCTCTAACATGACGATGTATTTGTTGTCTTTCGTTGTCCGGACGCAGCTTTGCAACTGAACTTTGAAAGGAAGGAATCATTTGAAGAAGAGATGAGAGTGATCTTTAAGTCATTGGAGTTTAGGAAACTTGTAGAGTTTATTAGAAGCAGGAGGGGAAGAGAAATGAGGAGGAGGAAGAAGAAGATGCGGCGGTCATTCAAGCGAGACCATGAAGGGAACATTCGAGAAGCAGAGAGTCTTCCAGCCTCACTTTATTGGAGGAAATGCCGTAGTTCAGGGTTCGAGGAAGAAGAAGGAGAGGAAATGGAAAAGGAGGGAGATTTTTCAGGAATGTTCCTTTCTGTACCATATAAGCTTTTGGCTAATTGTGATGAATAAGCAGCACAAGAATATAAGCACTGGAGTATAACCAAAAGTTAAAATAAAGAAGAGGACATACAAAAGATAGACATAGAATTGATCTTTATTACCACAATTTACAGAGAACAGTTAGAAGCCTTATATAGAAATATAATAGAATATAAATATCATGCGGAACGCAATAACTAACAAATTCCATACAATAGCTGCTGACACGTTCCAACCATGTAAATAATAAAAAAACAAAATAAAAAACCATGTAAATTCCCATTAAAATAAGAAAATGAAGTTGCTGCACAACAACCCCAAAGTTTCCAGCAGAATGTCCAAAAAGTAACGTTGCAGTATCAGCCGCATCACTTGGGCGGAAGTATCATCGTATTTAAAATATTCCGTCCAAATTGCGAAGACTTTCTATATAAATCCAGGTTCTTTCTACATACAGACACAGATAGCGAAAAAGAGTGCTCCAAAATCTCTTTTTTAATCTTATTGTCTGCGCTATTCTTTCGCTTCAATTCAAAGTTCAAGTCTTTCTTCAATTTACTTCTTTCTGATAATTTTTTGTCTGCATCTGACAACAGGGGTAACTGAATTAAGACTAATGGAAACTAGAAAAAGAGAGAAACGTCCATGGCGTTCTGAGGAAGATGAAGCTCTTCTCAGCTATATTGAAAGCCATGGATTGGGAAATTGGAATCTTGTAGGGAAGAATTCAGGGCTCTCTCGAGATGGCAGGAGTTGCAGGCTTCGTTGGCTGAACCAGCTGCAGCCTGGTCTTAAGAAAAAATTGCCCTTCTCAAAACAAGAAAAATATATTATATTTTCCATCCATGCTACTTTTGGAAACAGTTGGTCAAGAATTGCTAAAGCTGTATGTGCTTGATTTACTTGCAAGTTCTTCTTTTTTTCTGGCTTCATACTACACTTTTATTCTATAACCTTGATTTTTATGAATGACAAGGTACTACTTTGCAGGTTTAATTCAGCACTTTTTTAGAGTTTCAAAAATCCTTTTTTTTTTGTTGAATTTATAGTTATTTTATCAACTGAACTGCATTCATTTATATGGTCTGAAATATTCTACAAATCTTTTTCAGCTTCCCGGCCGAACAGACAACGCAATAAAAAATTTCGTAAACGGTCATATAAAAAAGTGCTTAAAGACAGGAACAATTCCTATTTATCCTCCACAAATCAACATAAAATATTCCACTGGAAGCTCTGAATTTTCTCATATTGTAAGTTCAGACATCCAGAATTTAGTAGTCCAGGAACAAGTGGACCTCCCTTCAATCCAAAACACAGAAGAGGATGCCGGAGATAGACTCGATTCCTATCTTCAGACTCTTCAAAGCTCAATTGAGTTAGTTCCACAGACTCAATTAGTTCCTCCTCTACAGGAATTTAACACAAGTTTCAACTCTGTTGTAATACAGCGATTATTCCATGGATTCTGATCTTGGTGAGCATGAGATATTTTTTTAAAATTTTTATATTTGTGATTGAATTAGCCTGAGCAAAAGTTGAGTTTTATCTTCATATCTAGTTCATGTAATCTAATAACGTATTGCCTTGGTTATCTTCTCTGCAGATTCTTACTTATCAAAGTTCATTTAAACTTCAGAATTGGGAGAAACAAGTCGTTTACTTCAATTTCTGCTTCAGGAAACTTGGGGAAAATTAGCAGTGGTGTTGTCGTATCTGGCTTAGCTACATAAAAAAAAGTTGTTTTTTGCAATATGCGTGTGGTTCTATAAAGTTTTATCCGGCGTGATGTTGTAGTGATATGCTTTTTCATTTCTGAAATTCTCTCTTTTGTCAACTCTGTTTATCTAAGAATATTTTTGGTATTTCATGTTGGAGTACAAGCAGCGAAAAAATTAATGGTGGATACAATTTCTTTTTTTCAATTACCTCACAAGTAGATTGGACAAGGAGAGTCTTTCTATTTAATTTTGGATGTTACACTTCCTTTCAATTTTAGCAACCGAATTTGGCTAGGGATTTCACCTTCTTAAGGATGTCGTATTCTAGGCCACAACATTTCCATTTGTAAGATTATAGCTTCAAATTTGAATCTGTTAATGCGTTTAGATGTTCTTGTGCAGGTTGATCCTAATGAGAATTTCATATTATTTCCTAGCTACACCAATTTCTTAATACTCATAAAATGTGACACCATGTCTTGTTATATGATAGAAACGTCCAACATGCAACCGGATTCCATATTTTGAGTTGTTGAGTGGGTTAGTTAGAAGTTAATAATGTATTAGCTCTTATGAACTCTCAACTAGTTTGGAAATAAGTTATCTCTCCTCTCAGTTCCTCTCATCCTTTTGCCTAACCAACCTTCTCTTTCTCATCTCAATTATATGTTTTTTCTTCTCCACATTATTTTTGACAACATACCAAATCACCATGACAAGAGCACAAAGCTTGATTTCAATGCACGTCCTCATGCTCAATATTGCATACCAACAGGTTCTTCTACACAAGAACCAAATCCTTGCCTTATTGGGTGTATGCTACAACACAATTGATTTCATTTTAGTCCTATTAATTTTATAATGACATTTCATTAGTCGCCAAATTAATCATCGAAGTTGAACTATCATGCTTCCTGATTTGAAGCTAAGATGAAATCTCAGATAATTTTATAATCATAACGTGCAAATGTTTCCCAATCATCTCAAAAATGATTTTGTGAATCATGCCCTTCAAATGATGTACGATTGAATCTTGGCTTTGGGCTTCATAAGTTATGGCATTTTCCATGCCAAAAAACACTCCAAATCATTACTAAGCCTAGCCATAGAAGGTCATTAGCACTCAAATTTTAATTTTTAAAAGCAAAATACAACCTATTTATTACACACCTATTAATGTTTTTATAAATTTCAACTTGCAAAATACAAGCATTTCCTTGCTCCCAAGAAAATGACAAATACAATAAATAATACAATTCTCTAATCAATATATCACAAAAACAATTTATTCCTAATCATGTTGTGGAATCCATTACCTTAATTTTATTTTTGAAGAATAAGCAAAATGCACCTTCTAACTTCATTTCCACCATGGTGAGTAAAGCATCTATGCATGCGCCATAGGTTCATTTACACCTACACTGAGCCGTATTTTATATTTCATACAATTTCTAGATAATTTTTTATATAGAGCAGTGCACCTCCACCTATAAATAGGTCAATGGGCATAGTTATGACAATAGAATATTCCTTCAAGTTCTAATATTTTTGGTCAATTTGAAATCACAGAGCTTTCCTACCAACTCTCTCTCTCTCTCTCTCTCTCTCTCTTTGTGTATGTGTGTGTGTGTGCCTCCCTGACTCTTAGACAGTCTTAACTAGTAAAATCCATGTCATGCATGGACAAATTTGAAATCCAATAGCTTGATTTATTTAAAAAATATTCAAATTTAGCACACATCTCTTCAATTTTTGTTCCCTAGTTAGCATCAGATATAAATATTATCACACATTAGAATGCAAAGTCTTAAAAATTGGATTCTATTATTGAATGTTAATAAAATATATTTAATGGATAAAGTAAGTGAATTACCTGGTTGGATTCTAGCTTCAACTTATATGAAAGACTTGATATGATTTTATTAAAATAATTATTTTAGAAGCTTAGTGACAATTCAAAATTTTCATGTTGTTTCATTAAAAAATTCATTAAAATTTTGAAGTACTAGATTACATCCCAAATCAAAAAGAGAAAACTAATGAATTTGTGATTTTTTCAATCAATACTGATCTAAAATCGTAGAAACCAACTATACATAATAACATGATTAAAAGCTTCTCGAGTAGTTTGATGCATCTCGTACAACCTAGTATACCTATATTGAACCCTAACATCTTAAAGGTGAGAAGCATTAACAATGGAGATAGAGTGAAGATATCATTGCTTATCATATAGTATGATTTTTTCAATAGTTAAAATGTTAGGAGCTGAATTGATTTTCTTAGCTTTTCAACTATTTTCTATTGCTCATATCCAAAGTTTTGTTCATAGCATGCAAAAATCAAACTTATTATTTGCTCACACAAAACTATTATAGAAATGGTACAGCTTATTTTTTGCATCAACAGTTGATGATTGGTCTTTCTTTAATTTCTTTTGTTGATCTCTTAAGCAAATTTGGTAATTGGACAATTTCTTGAGCATATATGTTGAAAATTATGGTTAAAATATGTTCAAAATTTAATATTATTTTATTTTATTACACAAATGAAGCTATTTTTAATAGGAAATCTAATAGGCATAAAATTTTAGGGGAGAAAGTTTAAGTATAACATTGTAGCACTACTTACCCAGTGTCGCAGTGCCACATGGAGAACAATTGGTGCAAGAACTCAAAATCACAACGCCGCATCTCTGTGTATAGAAAGCCACAATGCCAAAGGATAAGCACGACAATGCTAGGCCAGTGGTGTTGTAGTACTGATGATTATCAAATATGGGAGCAAACTGAAAGCCTGGTGCTATAGTGTTAGCTTTTATGACCACAATATTGGTAATCAAGCATCACTGCATTGGAAGAGAAAAGCAACATAAGGATCCATAAGTTTTAAGGCATCAAGCCAGAAAGCATATCACCTCAACACTTTATTTGAGTGTCATAGCGCTATCAACATCGTGCTACATCATCATTTTACAACATCACTACATGACGATCCAGATAGTTCTGCTTTCAAGCAATTTTGGAATATACATGGGAGTTACTCGACATTTTTCAAAACAGTTATGTTGCAACATTAACTGTTGGAGTTAATTATTATGGTAGTATTGTGTTAAAAGAGGAGTGAGCGTTTAGAGTGGACTTAGAAAGTATGGTAGTGTGTGGTTAAATGAGTAGTGCAAGTGGAGAAGGAAGTCAAAGGGAGAAGGCTACACAATGGAGGATTAGAGAGGGAATTAGATCCATGATATCAAATCAAATGATTATTCCTTGCTTTACTTTATTTTTTTTATATTTCCTTTTTTTCTGATCGTATTGTATTTTATTCAAAATGTGTGTGAATTAAAGTTTAAAACTCTGGATTTATGATAACCTTAAGGGTTTCTATCTGTAATGTGTTAAATGTTTATGCTGGTTTTATTTACCCAAGCTTCATTTAATACTAATTTGGCCATAAAACATAATGTTTCTATGGGTATCAGAAGAGTCATAGTAGAATAGATAATGTACATCAAAGAAGTCTTTGTGTTTATAGACATATGATATTTGAAAAATTATAATCATTTGAGATAATTTTACATTTGAGATAATTTTACAGAAATCAATTGAATTGCAATTGAATTAATTAAGATAGACAAATACCTAATAAATACAAGTGATTATGTTTCCTATATTATTTTCATAAACTATAAAATAATATTGTCCCCGATTAAAAAAAATGTCAGGTCAATCATATTCTTGCATATAACTATTTTAGGAGAATAGTAGATGTAGAGAATTTTTTCTCATTAGAAAATAATATAATATTTGTATTGTTTATGTCTCAACTTGATATCATTAAAAAAATATTTAATTATTCAATAAAATTAAGATTTGAAAAATTAGTAATTAACTTAGCAAAAAATTTAATTTGATCCTCGTGAGAATGATACTCCAATAATTATTTTATTACTTGAAATGACATATGCACTTGTGTATAGTGTAAAGTCATGATCAATGTACATCAGAAACAAAGAATTGAGTTGAGTAAACTTAGGTGGATGATTTGTTTGTACATTTCCGTTTGATCTAATTGTAGATTTGAAGATTTTCCCTCCTTATTTGATGTTTTGCAATTTCTTTGAAGTTGTTTTGTTGAATATTTTACAACATATGCAATTTAGAAATGCATGCATATAGCTGAAATGTTTGTATTTTAAGAGATGTTTATGTATTGAAATATATTTTAAATGCATGGAGATGAGTATGAGGGCTGGTGTTAGTCGTAGGAGCGAGCCAGGGTGAGTGGGTGTCAGGTAGCAAGTGATCTCAGCAGGTGGGTAGAGGAGTATAACACGAATTTTGAATTTTGCACAATAGAAGTTCGAGTATAACACGCCTAACAAACATGAAGTAAAACATACATAAAATAAAAGCCTACTTTGCAAAAATATTCAATTAGAAACCATTACATATAGAAGAGAAATTCTACTAGATCATCGCATACTCTAATCAAAAAAAGGGAATTCTTAAAATGTATAATCTTATTCAACAAGTAATCTCAACAAAAATAAAGGGCATATGAGGGAAGGCAAAGCATAGCATATTAAAGAAATCTCAAACCTATGATCAATCAATACAATCATGTGCAAAAACTTTAAGAAGCAAAGTCTCTCAGCACATTATATTCAATACAAATAAACATCATGAGTATAAGAAACATGGCTTCTTATTTTATTTTGTTTTTTTTTCTAATCACTAAAGAAAGTCAAATAATTAGCAAATAAGAAAAATATAATTGGCATAACATTAAATCATATGGTTTGTTTACCAATAAAATCTCATTAAGAATCATTAACATACCTATGGTGACATTTTATAAATTTTATCATATGAATTTTTATTGGCTTCGAAAACTCAATGTCCCGTCCCCTCTAAAAGATGAAAATGAGTGAGGCGAGTGAGTTTGTCGTAAGGTAACAAATAAAATTTTTATAAGGCAGATGAAATGGTAGATAAGTCATAACCCATATATTTTGCTCATATTTTGCTAGGACTTAAAGATCTGGGGTTTGAGGTTTCCCATAGGCACAAGCCTGATAACGGGAGAGCACTTTTGATTAAGGTTGATAATGGGAGAGCACAAGCTTGATAGTGAACTTAACCTACAGAAGAATCCTTGTTAGCAACCATGATTGCATCATTGAAGGGAACCTTATATACCTGAGTTGGATTTTTATCTAAGAGGACTAATCTAAGTCGACATTAATTTAGAAATGATTTTATTTCATATCAGTTATGCTATATAATTTACAATTCAAAAAGGCAAAGTATCATTCGGAAACATATGAGCTACAATCATGATCATAATATAATGGTATCATTTTGTGGCAAATCACTGTTAGATGGCTCCAATCATAACCACTTCTCTGTAGTGATATTTGTCAGTAAAATCACATATACAGAGAACTTGAGTCATGTCATTACCGACATGAGATAATTTTGAGTGTGAATTTAGTATTATAAATAAAATGATATTTACTCGTTATAAGCTTGAGTCAATTTTAGATTTGTCACATTCGACAAATGATTGAGAAAAACGGATGTGATTTTGCACTTAGATTTTTAATGATATATTTACTTCAAATATTCTATATTTTATAATTTAAAAGTTTGATTTTATAAATAAACCCCTGCAGTTAAGGCATGTGATGAATATGTCGATTATTGGGGAGAAATTTGAAATTCTTAGAATATTGATATTTGATGTTTAAATAGATCTTATAATTCAAATCATCAAAAAATATCAACTTTGTCAACTCCAACCGTAACGAGGAGATGGATTGGTTGGTTCAGTAAAGAAGGCTTAGTCTTGTCAACTCCAATCCCTATCAGAAGATGAATCGGACCAGCCAAATGCGGGACTTACGACCTCGTTATATATGCAAGATGGTTCGCTCAAACAAGTGTAAAATTTAACACATTGAATGTGGTTTTGAAAATAGAGATTTTGTGAAGTGCAAATAATTGTGGGCTTTTAAAATAACCACACATTATTTCAGGATATATTATGTTTGAGCTTAAGCATGTGTTTGATCCAAGCATTTGATATAATGATCGAAGCATGCAGGCTTTCTGATAACATGTATATTTTGTCATATGTACATATGTAATATCATTAAAATATGTGCAAATGCTTCGCTTTGATTTTATAAGTTTTTCCTTCAGTCTGCTCATAAAAGTAGTGTTACGAATCTGATGGTGATTTAAGTAGGAAATTTGCAAATCTTTTAGGACATCCAATTTCATTCTTATACATAATTGTGTGATGGGGCTAACAAAATAGCAAGTTAAGGCTATAGATATGACTTTCATTGCAATTCATTTCATTATTAATTTGAAACGATTGTTTAGAAATTCTTACATGAAGCTAATTAAAAGATATTATTGATATTCAAAGATGAGCTATCAAGTCTTATTGTGATAAAAAAAAAGTGATCAAGTCATGTTCTCACTCATAAATCAGCAACTCAATTTGTTGTAAGCCCCTCTAATATTCAATTGTGCTCGATCAATGTCATCTCTATTATGTGTCTAATGTGTGCAAGATAATTCGTAGCAATATAGTGTTTAATTATCGGCGGTGGTCGACAACAGTTGGGATGGTGCTGGACTCCAGCTCCTTCTCAGAGCTTCCAGTTCTCTCTGAAGCTTCAAGTCCCTCCCCTCATGTGAGGGGTGGGGTTCGATTTATAGTGTTATGGGTGTCATTAGTCCATGAATATGAATCATTTTGATCGGACGGTTCGGAGAGCTTCCTCCGATCAAACGACGTTTAATGGACATTTGAGTGGCTTAACGATGTCAGAATTGCGTAATCTTGGGCTCGTTGGATTCGTCCTATCGAGACACTCGATTCGACTATAAAGTTGCCAGTTTTGACATCTGTTTGACCTTCCAAATATGTCCAGAGAAGAGCGGTTTAATGGCTGGATTCATGTTTTATTTGACTCGGATTCGACTAACTTTGATATCATCAGGTTAGTCTCATTGAGTCGGTCAGTTTGACTATAATTTTGCTGAAATCAAAGCTCTTGATGACTTTTTATCAGGATTTAAACATTTCTTACTCAAAATATTATTTCGAGATTCGTGTTATACCTTGAGATTTGTGTCGAATGATGAAAATTTGTTAATGGCTTATCAACAAATATACCATCCTTTATATATATATGTGAAACTATTTATTTCACTTTTTAAAATTGAAAATTATGATAATTATGACTTGATATTAAAATTTGGGCGGCGTAAATATAAAATTCAAATTTAGGCGTTAGATGTGTAAATACATAATAATTCGATGAACATTTCAAGGGCCGCTTATTCATATTTTTTTAATTTTTTTATATTTTAATTTAAACTAAAATATATTTGATTGGGGTAGTTATTAAAAATTATCTAATTTTTTATTTTAAAAATAAAAATTAAAATGCGTACAAATTATATCAACCAAAAAAGAGATGTCAAACGGGTTATTAGTTTTTAAAAGTTAGCGTTTCTAAATTTCTTATTTTCTCTTTTATATTATTTATTAATATTTTGTTTATTTAAAATTTATATATTTAATGATACTTTTTATAATAACGGCATGTCAGACACGTGATTCTATTTAATATTTTCAATAACAAGTATGACAGATGTGCATGTTGTGTCGTGTCCCTCCTACCGTGTTGTTAATCGTGCAACATAATTGAATAGAGAGAAGAGAGAGAGAGAGAGAGAGAGAGAGACAGAAAGAGAGAGATGGACGAGAGATTCTTTACTAAAAAAAAATCACATTACGTCATTTTGCTATCAGTTTGAGAAAATTTTGAGGACAATCAAAGTAATTTGAGTCTAAATGGTGTGTTGCATAGCATCCCGTTGATTTCATCATGCTTGCTTGTTTCAATTATGGAAGATCAATTCTTTGGCAACTTCAACCGTTCGTGCATGCTCATGCATGTTATTTTAGGAACCCGAGTCATTTGAATCACACAATCACTCGCTATCAAAGCATTTCAACTTGATTTGTAAGACATCACATTCAATTGTTGTCTTTATCATGTCGATTGGAGGATCAACAACTCTAATTTGAGGAGAAGCATGATTCATCTCTCCCATTAATTCTTTCTATAAACAAAGCATTATAAAATATAGATGGTATAGGTCTCAACTTGTTCCCTATATCTATAAGTTATTTCAAATCCATTAAAATAGCATAGTGTATTAATTCTCTTTTTTACATTTATCATATCAGCCAATCATTTATAACTACCTTAGGTTGAATTCATCGTCGGTTGGCAACCGGTGTATGTTGTATATCCAACACTATCATATAATTAATTTTAATATAGAATGATACCGTGTATGTATGTATAAATATTTTTCAATACAAGTAGCAATCCTTTTCAATCTCTATCTTCAACTTATTTTCTTATGTCTTCACGTAGTTTTGACCTTTCATTGTGAATATCACTTGAATTTGAAATACTAATCTCTATCTATAAAGCAAGTGTCGATCATCAATGACACCTCTCAATCCATTTTAACATTGGCTAGGGAATCCTTCCCACACTTACATTAATCTCATTTGATCCAACATTTTTTTGTGTTCCATGTCTTACACAACTTTTTGTATCTAAACTTACTATTGATAAAAAATGTTTCATCCCTTTTATGCTTTTGGATTCACAGCCAAAAACTTGAAGTCCAACCAAGCAATCCTCTTG
>NW_018253803.1:0-1152 GCF_001263595.1 Phalaenopsis equestris | reverse complement strand
TGGTGATATATGTAATGCAAATGAGGTTTTAGCATATTTTTAGGATAGTTTATAATACTTAAGACCACTGTTAATGTAATGATGAATGGATGGATTGAGGGAAATGGGTATAATACAAGCAATGTTGAGGCATATATCTTGATGCAATAATAGATGCTGCATTGGTGATAATTAATGATGTTGTGATGTTGACCTTGTTGTGATATTAATCATTTATAAGTAGCTTGTTGAGAACTCAATGAAATATTATTTGATGTTCATTTGATTATTTATTTAATTATTGATGTTGGGTTATTATATTAACATTCCTCTATCTAATGCAATTTAAAGGTTTTGTTATTTTATTAGAGGTATAAGTTATGCGGTAGATAATGTAAATACATAAATAAGATAAAATAAGATAAAGATATGTATCTAAATAAGATAATCTAAATAAGATAAAATACCAGTCTAAATAAGATAAAATACCAGTGTAAAGTGAAACACAACTTTTCATGCATGTGACATATATGTAAAATTCGAAGTTTCAAGTGTTAGATATGTAAATATATAAGAATTGAATGGTATGTATGTAAATCTTTCTAGATTTCTATTTTAACATCTATTTGTTTTCCATTATATCCATAACCTTTTTAACATATGGAAATTTGATGAGATTAGGATTAAAACTGATTGTTTGCTTGAACATTGATGGGGTAGTATTGATGTAGAGAGAGACTTGATGCAAGCTTTATTGGAAGCAAGATTCACCTCAATTCCAATCAACATATGCACATGAAGTAATGCACTTATTGACAATTATTGAAGCAAAAGGTTATGATGGTAAATTCTAACTTTAAGAAAAATTGTAATTTTAGATTTTTTTTTTTTGATATTTAAATGAGAGTACTGCAGGTTTGTTGGAAAAATAAATTTATTCACATATCTTTATAGAAGGTTGGTCCGAGTACTTATTATGATATAAATTTATAAGCCTCAATAGTTTTTCAAAATAAATTTAAAAAATTTGGTGCATTAAGGTTACTAATTCTTGCAATATCATTTTACTATAAATTAATTTACACACATTCCTTAAGTGCTCAGTATTGAGGTTACTAATTATGGCATTGTTTTGTACTTCATCGACACAACATGTGATATTTTATCATTTTT
>NW_018253802.1:0-1157 GCF_001263595.1 Phalaenopsis equestris | reverse complement strand
GATGTTAGCCCTCAAGTGAAGGGAACATGGGAGCTTCGAAGTGAGAGCCACTATCCTCCCTCTCCCAGCCTAGCCGTAGATTCAGTAAACAAGCGTAGGATTAGTCAATGTTCTTTATGCCTGGACCAAAGGGTAAAGAATAGGTATGCTCTTATTTAGTACAATGCAAATTGAACTGATTCACATTATCCATTCACTTTAATTTTTTGATAAGGATAAAGATGCTCTCTTATATATTGAATATCACATTAAAAACCTCATTAGTATAACTAGTTATTTAAGAGTTATTAAAATTACATATTTCTTTCAATTCGATTACATCTTTATTTCAATTTGCTATTAGTGACAGATAAGCAAATTGAATTCTATTGTTGCGATTGAGTATTGCTTCTTCTAATATCTTAGATTCTAAGTGTGACTTTACAATTATTGAATATTTTATACATCCATCTTTATCGAATCTATAACTGTTATTAAGTTATGGTGTAGTTGCTGAGTAATTAAATCTTTTAGCAGCAGTATTAAATACTTATATTTTTAAGCATAGTAGCTCTAGTGACAAAAGTGTGACTTTGGGTGATCAAATTATTAAAAGATGTGAACGATTTAGATACCTTGGGTCCGTTGTTCAGAGCGATGGTGATATAGATGGGGATGTTAATAGTAGAATTCAAGTTGGTTGGTTGAAGTGGAGGAATGCTTCGGGCCTTTTGTGTGATAGAAAAGTAAATTTTTACTTGAATTGCAACTTATTTTCATATTTAGTTAATTGTTTTACTGTGTACTGATTTCAAATTGCATGCGTAAATTTGGAACTGAAAATCTTATGCCCTACGATTCAGAATTAGAACGCACTGTAAGAAAAATTCAAAGATTGAGAAGATAACCTAGAAATTCTGATATAATGGAAAACAACATGAACAATCAAGGGATAGAGAATGAACACCAACCTAGACCCCCACGAGATTATGCAAATCCTACAACAGAAGAAATTCACTTATCTATCCAAAATCGTGATGTAGTTGCTAATTCATTTGAGCTTAAACCTGCTTATATCCAAATGGTACAAAACAATCAATTTGGAGATACACAAAATGAAGATCCTAATTTACACCTCGATAATTTTTTAAAACTGTGTGCTACTATTAAATGTGACA
>NW_018253801.1:8275-11717 GCF_001263595.1 Phalaenopsis equestris | reverse complement strand
GCTAGAGAAATGAGAGAAGATAGAGACAAACGAGATTGTGTAATAGTGGGGGAGAGAAGAAAAGTAAAAGATAAAGTAACAAAGGGGAGATAGAAAGAGAGGGGTGAAAGAGGGTAAAATTAGAACGAGATTGATTGAGAGAGAGAAGAGATGGAGAGATAAAGGGAGGAAGAGAGAAAGGAAGGGAGAGAGAGCAGAGGAGAGAGAGAAAAGTAGGTAGAAGTGGTAGAGGGAGGAAGAGAAGTGATGGGAGAGGAAGAGGGAGAAGGGGGAAGAGAAAGTGGAAGAGAGAGGGAGAGAGTAAGAAAGAGTGAGTTTGGGAGCGAGAGTGTAATAGAGTGGGAAGGAGAGTGAGAGGGAGAAAAAAGAGAGAAGAGATAAAGGGAGGAGATAGAAGAGAGAGAGGTATTAGGGGAGGGAAAGAAGGATAAACTCAGAGAGAGGAGAGAGAGAGAGAAGCTGGAGAGAGGGAAGGGGAGATAAAGAAGGCGAAAAAGGTAAGAGAGAGGAGAGATGGTGTGAGAAAGAGGTAGAGAGTAAGAGAGAGTGAGAAGAAAAGAGGGAGGAGAGAAGTGGGGAAGATGGGGGAGGTGGGCAAGAGTTAGATAGAGAGAGTGGGAGAAAGAGAAAGAAAAGAGGAAGCATGAGAATAGAGAAAAAGCATGCATGAGAGAATGAAATACATGAAGAATTGAAGGGAGGGAGAGGTGTAGAGCATCAGAGAGCGAATATGACGAAGAGAATTGTAGAGAGAGAGAGTCAGAGTGAGAGAGATAGACCAAGAGAGAATGAGAGAGTGGGAGAGAGTAAAAGAGAAGGAGGGATAGAAGAGGAGAGTGAGATGAGAGAAAGAAAAGAGGAGGCATGAGAATAGAGAGCATGCATGAGTAAGAATGAAATAGAAAGAGAGATGAAGGGAGGGAGAGGTATAGAGCGTTAGAGCGAGAATACGACAGAGAGAACAGTAGAGAGGGAGAGTCAAAGTGAGTGGGATGAGCCAAGAGAGAAAGAGAGGACAAGAGAAAGTGGAGGAAAATGATAGAAGAGGAGAGAGAAATGAGAAAGATCAAGAGAAAGTTAAATATAGAGAGAGAAAGCAAATGATAATGTTTGAGAGAACTCATGTAGGAAATGAAAGAGAGAAAGCGAGTGAGAGAAGGAAAGAGAGAACAAAAATAAGAAGATAAAAAAGAGAAATAGAGGAGGGAGGGTGGGAGAGGGAGAGAGAGTTAAAGAGAGAGCTAGTGAGGGAGGAAGAGAGAGACGAACGACATGGGAGAGGCAGGGTGAGATAGTGGGAGAAGGAGGGAAGGGGAGGGAGGGAGATAGAGAGAAAGGGAGAAGAGAGGAAGAATGAATCAAGTTATAGGGAGGGAGGGAGAGAAAAAGTGAGAGAAGGATAGAAGAGTGAGATAGAACGAGAGAAATAGGGAGTGAGAAAAAAAGTGTGAGAGTGAGAGAATTATAGTGACAAAGAAAGGGTGGGAAGGAGGGGAGGAGGGCGGGAGGGTGAGAGAGAGCGGAAGAGAGGAGAGAGAGTAAGAAAAGTATGAGTGAGAGAAGAGAGAGATCAAGAGAGATATAGAGAAAGTGAAAGTGAGAGAGAAGATGAGAAAGCAAATAAGTGGAAAAGGAAAGAGAGATTGGGAGAGAGAGAAAGAAGAGAGAGTACGCGACTCAGCATAAGAGAGAGTGAGAGAGTGGAAGATAAAAGGGTGAAAGTGATATAAAGATAACGAGGGGTATAAAGGGAGAGTGAGGTTGAGGTAGAGTAGAGAGAGAAAGAGTCCATAAGAGAGGGAGAGATTGGGGGATAGTGGGTGAGAGAGAGAGAGAGCAACAGCAAGAGGGAAAGAATAAGAGTGTGGGAGAGAGGGAGTGAGATCGTAAGAAGGTGAGAGAGGGGGCATTAGGGAAAAAAGAAAGTGAGACAATAAAGATAGAGTGATAGTGATAGAAAGGGAGAGCATGGGATTGAAAGTAAGAGAGAGGAAAAAAGAGCAAGGAGATAAAAAGTAATTGAGCTGGGTAGAGAGAAAGAAGGGAGAGGGCGGGAGGGATAGAAAGAGATTGGTAGAGAAGGAGAGAATAAAAGAGAAGAGATAGATATAGTTAAAGAAAAAAGAAGGGAGAGAGGAAGAGAGATTGGGTGAGAGAAGGATAGTGAGGGTGTAAGAACGAGATAGAGAGGAATGGAGGGAAGAAGGGAGGGAGGGAGGGCCAGAGAGATTAAGAGAGAGAAAATATAAAGAAGAGATTGAGAGAGGAGATAAATTAGATAGAAGGGTAGTGATGAAGGGAGGAAAGGATAGTCAGAGAAAGAGGAGAGATATAAGGGTGAGATGAATGGAAGGGAGATTAAGAGGTAGATAGAGGGGGAAGAACGAGTGTGTCAGAACAAGAAAGAGAGAGAGAAAAACGGAAGGGGGAAAGAGATATATATAAAAAGGCTGGAGGCCAAGAGAGAGAGTTAGAGGGTGGCAAAAAGAAAATAGTATAAAGGAAGAGAGAGGGAGCATGAGAGAGAGAGGTAGTGATATAGAGAAAGTGTGGGAAAGAGAAAAAGGGAACAAGAAAATAGAGAGAGTGAAACAAGAGGGAGAGCAAGCTAGAGCAAGAAGAAAAATTGAGAAAGCTGAGGAGGGATGATGGAGGGAAGATCAAAGAGGGAGAGTGAGAGAAGGAGAGAGGAGGGAAAGTAAGGAAAGAAAAAGAGTGTGGGAGAGAGGGAGTGAGCGATAAAGGGAGGGACCAAGTGAGAGAGAGGGAGAGAGATCGTAAGAGGGTGAGAGAGAGGGCATTAGAGACAGAAGAAAGTGAGACAATAAAGATAAAGTGATAGTGATAGAAAGGGAGAGCATGGGATTGAAAGAAAGAGAGAGAGAGGGAAAAAGAGCAAGGAGATAAAAGTAAATGAGCTAGGGATAGAGAGAAGAGATAGGGTGAAATTAGCAGAGTGAGAGAGAAGAGAGAGACTGAGTAATAGCGAAGAGAAAGAGAATTGGGAGGGAGCTGGAGAGTTTGAGACCGACAAAAGAATTAAATGAGAGGAAGGGAGGGAGATAAGAGCAATTGACAATGAGGAGTAAGTAAGATAAAGACATAGAGGGAAGAAGATTAGAGTGAGAAATAAAGAGAGGGAGTGAGAAAGAGTAAGATAAGGAGAGTAAGAGAAGAGAGATAGAGAGAGGCAAGGAGGGAGAGATGCTCAGAGGAGGGAGGGAGGGAGGGACAAGTGAGAGTGAATATGAGGGATGGAGCGAGGGAGAGCATGTAGAGAGAGGCAAGGAGGGAGAGATGCTCAGAGGAGGGAGGGAGGGACAAGTGATAGTGAATATGAGGGATGGAGCGAGGGAGAGCATGTAGAGAGAGGCAAGGAGGGAGAGATGCTCGGAGGAGGGAGGGAGAACAAGAGAGGGAGAATAGGAGGGAAGGAGCGAGG
>NW_018253801.1:0-7655 GCF_001263595.1 Phalaenopsis equestris | reverse complement strand
GAGGGAAGGAGAGTGGAAGAGAGATATAAAGAGAAGATTTAGTAAGAAGAGAGAGAGAAGAGATACAAATAGGAGTCAAGAGAGAAGAGAGACAATCAAGTGAGTTAAGGATAGAGGCAGGGAGGGTCGACAGATAAAGAGAGCTAAGAGTAGGAGAACAGAGAGGAGAGAGGAAGATAGAGAGTGTGAGAAACCAGAGAGAGGTAGGAGAGATAGAAGAGAAGGAGAAGAGCAAGATTGAAGGAAGAGAGTGATGGAGTGAAGAAGTGATGGAAGGCATGAGTGAGGGAAAGGAAGAGGGAGGAAGAGACAAGAGCAACAAATAGAAAGAGAAGAATAGAGAGTGAGAAAGACAGAGAGAGTGGTAGAAGAAAGAGTGAGATTGAGAGAGAAGAGAGAGCAAGAAAAGAAAGAAGTAAAAGAATTAGAGAAAGGGAATGTGAACAAAGATGTTAGGAGAAAAATAAAGAGGTGGAGAATATGATAAGAGATAGTTTGTAAGAGAGAGAGTGAGAGAGAGAGAGACAAAAGGAGTGATAGCATTAAATATAGGAAAAAGATAATGAAATTAAAGATGAGTGAGGGATTGAAGATAGTGAGATAGAGAGAGAAAGTGGGAGGGAGGTAGTAGGAGAGAGTGAATGGGAGAAATAAAAGAGAGAGAAATGGGATGAGAGATAGATAGAGAGAGATAGATATAGTGAGATCAATAGCGGAAGATGGAAAGTAATTAGTGAGGGAAGAATCAGAGAGGCCACACAGCAAGGGAGGAAAAGTGGTAGAGAGAAAGATATATGGGTTTCAGGATAGTGATAGAAACCATTAACACAATTGAGTGAGAGTGAGGGAGCGAGTTTTTTTTTTTTATTTTTATTTTTTTTCATTTACTTAAATTTAGTCAAATTAAAGAAGTTTCGATTGAGATTGGAACAGGGAAGAAAAGAGGGTAAGAAAAGAGAGCAAGAAAATAGAACAGTGAGATAAGAAGAGAATGGGAAGATATAAGGAAAGAGATAAAAAGTTATTGAGTCGAGGTGGAGGAAGGTAGAGAAAGGTAAGAAATAAACAAGCAAGAGGCAGTGATAAAAAGAGAATAGGAAGCGACGGAGGTAGGATGGAAGGGACATATAGAAAAGAAAAGCATGAGGATGATAAAGCTAGGGAGAGATAAAGAGAAAGAAAATCATGAAGTTAAATAAAGTAGATATATGGAGTGAGAGGGAAGAACATGAAGGGAGGGAGGAAGGGAGAGCGTGGGTGAGAGAGGACAGAGATGAGAGAAAGAAGAGCGAGATAGACATGAAGAGAGGGTTGGATAAAAAGAGCGAGATAGAGTAGATGAGAAGGAGAAAGAAAAGAGGGAGCAAGAGAATAATGTGAGTGAGATAATAGAGAGAGTAAGCTTGAACGAGATAGAGACAAAGAGAGAGAAATGAAAGTGAAGAGGCATAGAGACCGAGAGAGAGGGGTAGAGGGCGTGTGGGAGAGAGATTAGAGAAATAGATTGAGAGGGAGAGTGAGAGTTATTTAGCACGAGAGAGAGAGAGAGAGAAATATAAAGAAATTTTTATAATAAGAGAGAGACCATGAGGGAGGCAAGGTCGGAGAGGAAGAGAAAGAGGGAGAGAGAGGAGAGATAGTAAGAGAGAGGAGGAGGGAGAGTGATACAAAAAACAAGAAGATAAAAAATTGACTTAATGAGGAAGAATTGACTTAATGAAGGAGAGAGATAGAAAGAATGAAGAGACAGAGTGAGAAGGGAGGGAGTGGGAGGGATGGACAACAAAAATAAGAGATAGGGAAGAGAGAAAGGAGTGGGAGGGAGAAAGAGAGGGAAGTGAACGAATATAAACATTAGGGAGAGAATGAGAGAGAAGGGAGGAGAGAAGGAAAGAGAAAGGATGGAGAAAGATAGAGGGAGAGGGAGAGGGAGAAGGAAGAGGGAGAGGGAGAAGGAAAAAAAGAGATGCAAGTAGAGTAAGAGAAAGAAAGAGGGGATGAAGAGTAAGGGAGGGTGAGAGAAAAATAGAGAACAAATAGAGAGAGTAAGAGAAGAGAGAGAGATAAATAGATAAATAATGAATGAGATAAAGGGAAAAGAGGGAAAAAGGGGGGAGAGGGGGTAAGGAGCAAGAGAGTTAGAGGCAGGTAAGGAGGTAGGTAAGGAGGGAGGGAAGAGAGGGCGAGGAAGGGAGAGCAGAAGAGGGTGGAAGAGAAAAGGACATAAAAATAGAGAAGAGATAAAAGAGATATATCAAGTGTGAAATGGATCGGCAATAGAAGGGAGAGAGATCGAGTGAGTGAGGGAGCGTGGGAGATAGTTATAATAAAGTGAGCGAGAAAGGGGGAGAGCTAGAAACGAAAGGATGGACATGAGAGGGTGCTTATGAGGGATGGAGGGAGGGCTAGAAGGAAGGAGAGAGATAGAGAGAATGAAGAGACATAGAGTGAGAAAAGAGGGGTGAACAAAAAGCAAGAAGATAAAGAAGAGTTACTTTAAAGAGAGAAGATAAACAAAAGAAAGACTTAATGAGAGGGGATGTGGTTGGAGATAAAAAAAAGAGGTGAGTGAGGGAGGAGAGAGAAGCAAGGGGGAGAGAGGGAGAGAGATAAGAGGGAAATAAAAATTAGAGAAAAGAGAGGAAAAGGAAGGAAGACATGAGAGTGTGGAGGTTGTTTAAGATGGAAGGAAGGAGGGAGGGAGTGAAGTAATATTGGAAGACATTAATAAGTAAAAGGTAGTGAGAAGGAGAGAGGAAGACAGAGAAAGGAGATGAAGGGAGAGAGGAAGGGAGGGAGGGATGGAGAGAGAGAGGGAGGGAGTAAAGGTGAGTAAGAAAGGAGAGAGTGAGAAAGTGAGAGAGACTTAGTGAAGAAAAGAGAGAGAGAGTAAAGGTGAGAGAGAGAAGAGAGAGCAACTAAAGAGAATGAAGCCAAATAGAAGTGAGAGACATATAGAAAGGAAGAATGGGATGAGAGAGATCATGAGAGAAAAAGAGGGAGAAGGAGAAGAGAGAGGGATTGATAGTAAGAATGAGTAAAAGAGGATGACATAGATGAGAAAACTAGACGAATAATATGAGGGAGAGGGACAGAAGACTGCACAAGATAGAGAGATAGTGCAGTGCAAAAGAGACAAGGAATGACAAAAGAGGGTTACAGAGAAAGGGGGAGGGAGATGGGCTATTAAAAAGAGTAAGAGAAGGAGAGAGATGATTGAAGAGTAAGTGAGAGTGAGAGATAAAGAGAGATGGAGTAAGAAAGACTAAGGGGAAGATAAAGAGAGAAAGATCGAAAGAGGAATAGAGAGAGATGGGGAGGGAAGAGAGAGAGGTAATGATAGCAAAGATTTTTGTTTAGGAGAGAAACAAAGAGGTGGAGAATACGAGAAGAGATACTGAGTAATAGTGAGAAAGAGAAAGAGGGATTGATAGCATGAGATATTAAAGAAAGATAAAGAAATTAGAGATAAGTGAGCATTTGAAGAGAGTGAGATAGAGAGAGAAACGATGACAGAGAGAAAGAGGGAGGGTGGTAGTAGAGAGGTGGATGGGAGAGATAAAAGTGAGAGAAATGGGATGACAGAGAGATAGAGAGAGATAGATATAGAAAAATGTGGGATGGAGTGAGATCTAGGTAGAGGTATGGATTAGGAGGAAGGAGGGAGAGAGCGAGGGATGAAGAGTGGTAGAGAGAACAAAAGAACGAGGGATAGTAGAACAGTGAGGGTGGATTGAGGGAGAGTGAGGGTTGAGGGAGCAAGATTGCAAGATAGGGGCGTTGTGGGGGAGAAAGAGACTAAAGATAGAAAGAGTCATAGAGACTAAGACAGGGAAGAAAAGAGAGCAAGAAAAATAGAAACAAGAAAAATAGAACTAGTGAGATAAAAAGAGAATGAGAAGAGAGGGGGAGAACAATAAAAATTTATTGAGGCAAGGGAGAGATGGGTAGAGAAAGGTAAGTAAATGAAAGAACAAGAAAAGAACAAGAGATGGAGATAAGAAGAGAATAGGAAGAGAGGCAGGTAGGATGGAAGGGATAGATGGAAGAAAAGCATAGGTTGTTAAATCTAGAGAGAGAAAGAGAGAAAGAAATACATGAAGTTAAATAGAGAAGATAGAAAGAGTGAGAGAGAAAAAGATGAAGGGAGGGAGTAAGGGAGGGAGTAAGGGAGGGAGAGTGGGTGAGATAAAGATAGCAAGATAGAGTAAGTGAGAGAGAGAGAGAAAGAGAGATAGAAAGAAAAGAGAGAGTGAAAGAGTAGAGAGAGTGAGATAATAGAGAGAGTCAGCCTGAACAAGAAAAAAATAGAGAAAGAAATGAAAGAGGAGAAACGTAGAGAGCGAGAGAGTGGGGATGAGTGTGTGAGGGAGAGAAATTAGAGAAATAAATGGAGAGGGAGAGTGAGATTAATTTAGCACAAGAGAGAGATATAAAGAGGGGGAGAAAGAGGGAGAGAGGAGATAGAGTAAAATAGAGGGGGAGGGAGAGTGACATAGACGTAGAAAAAGCAGGAAGAGAGGGAGCATGAGTGTACGTGAGAGGGAGGAAAACAAAGAGAGGGAGATTGAGGAATTAGAGAAATAAATGGAGAGGGAGAGTGAGATTAAGATATAAAGATGGGGAGAAAGAGGGAGAGAGGAGATCGAGTAAAAAAGAGGGGGAGGGAGAGTGACAGAGACGTAGGAAAAGCAGGAAGAAAGGGAGCACGAGTGTACGTGAGAGGGAAATAAACAAAGAGAGGGAGATTGAGGGAGCAAAGCAAAAAATATGGGAAGATAGATTGCCTAAGAAATAGAGGGAAAGAATGTGTATAGATAGAAAAGAGAGTAGGAGAGAGACAAAGAGAGAGAGGGAGGATGGGCAAGGGAGAGAGAGAGGAAACAAGAGTAAGAGAGAGGGAGGAGAGATTAAGACAGCGGAAGTGAGAGAATAAAAAGCATTAGAAAGATAATGAGAGAGAGGAGAGAGAGAAAGAGAAATGATGGAAAAAGATAGGGAGGGAGGGATAAGGTAGGAGAGAGATGGAAGTAGAGCAAAAGAAACATAGACGGGATGAAAAGTAAGGGAGGATGAGAGACAAATAGAGATGAAGCAAGAGAGAATAATATAAGGGAGATAAAATAAGGAATGAGATAAAGATGAAGAGAATTCGAGAGAGAAAGATAAAAAGATGGGGGAGAGAGGGGGTGACAAGCAAGAGAGTTAGGGGCAGGTGGGGAGGTAGGGTGGGAGGGGGGGAAGGAGAGAGAGTAGAAGAGAGCAGAAGAGAAAGGGACAGAAACAAAAGAGAGATAAAAGATATTTAGCGAGTGTGAAAGAGAGAGGCAATAGAAGGGAGAGAGATCGAGTGAGTGAGTGAGTGAGGGAGATGGCGAGAGTAAATTGGGTGAGAAAGGGGTAGCAAGAAACGAAGGGAGGGACATGAGTGAGTGCGTGTGAGGGATGGAGGGAGCGTAGAAGACAAGGAGAGAGATAGAGATATAGAGTGAGAGAGGAGGGAGGGAGAGGGAGTGGGAGAGATGGGTATAATGAGAAGATAGAGCAAGACGATAGAGAAGAGAGAGAAAAGAAGAGATAAAAAAGAAAGACTTAAGGAGAGGGGACGAGGTTGGAGAAAAAGAGAGAGGTGGGTGGGGAGGAGAGAGGAGCAAAGGGGAGAGAGTGAGAGAGACAAGAGAGGAAAAGAATTATCAGAGAAAAGAAAGAATAAGGATGGATGACATGAGAGTGAGGTTATTTAAGATGAAAGGAAAGAGGGAGGGAGTGAAGGAATAATGGAAGACTTAATGCGTAAAATGCAGTGAGAGATAGAGAGGAATAGAGAGAAAGGAGATGAAGGGAGAGAGAAAGTGGGGAGGGATGGAGAGAGAAAGAGAGGGAGGGAGAACAGGTGTGTAAGAAAGCGAGAGTGTGAGAATGTGAGAGAGATTTAGTGAAACAAAGAGAGCAAAGGTGAGAGAGAGAGAAGACTCTCCCTACTTCTCTACATCCCTCTCTATGTCTCTCTCTAAAGAAAATGAAGGCAAAGTGAGAAGTGAGAGATAGATAGAAAGGAAGAATGAGATGAGAGAGATTATGAGAGAGAAAGAGGGAGAGTGAGAAGAGAGAGAGGGAGTGATAGTAAGAATGAGTAAGAGAGCATAACATAAAAGAGAGAGCTAGAGGAATAATATAAGGGCGAGGGATAGAAAAATAAGCAAGACAGAGAGAAAAGTGTGAAAGAGACAAGAAATGACAGAAGAGAGATACAGAGAAAGGGAGAGAGAGATGGACATTAAAAAAGATCAAGAGAAAGAGAGAGAAGAATGAAGAGAAAGTGAGAGTGAGAGACAAAGAGAGATGGAATAAGAGAGACTAAGGGAAGAAAGAGAGATAGAGCAAAAGAGAGAGAGAGGAAGTGCAAGTATAAAGAGAGAAAGATCAAAAGAGGAATGGAGAGAGATGGGGAGGCAAGAGAGAGCAAAAGAAAGATCTCTCTTTCACTCTCTCACCAAATGACCATCTACCTCCCCTCTTCTCTATGTCTCTCTTTCTTTCCTATCTTATCCTCTCTCTCTCTTTCTTTCATACTTCATCGTCTCTCTCTCACATTCCCTTTCTCTTTCTCTCTCACTTTTTTCTCCCTTCCTCCATCCTCCCTCTATCTCTCTTATTTTCTTTTCTCTCTCTCCTCTTTCTTGCTCTACCTCATGCTCGTTCTCTCTCTCCTTGTCTATCTTTTCACTTGCTTGCTCTCTCTCTCTCTCTCTCTCAGTTTTTCTGGCTCTTTCACTCTCTCTTTCTCAAACTTTTCTTTTGCTCATATTCTCTAGCTCTCTATTCCTCTATCTCATGCTTTCTTTACCTTTCCCACGCCCTCCTCCAACCTTCCCTCCCTTTTTCACCCTCTTACACTCTCTCTCGCTCTTTCTTTCTCTCGCTCACTCTCTCCAACTCTATCTCACTTGCTCTCTGTCGTTGCCACTCATCTCTCTCTTAATCTCTCTTTTTTACTTTCTCACTCTAACATAGACTCTCATATTTCTCACTCTCTCTATTTTCTCACTCCCACTTTCTCTCACTCTCTCTATTTCTCACTCTCTCTTTTCCCCTTTTTCTCTATCTCTCTCTCTCCATCCCTTCTTCTCACTCTCATTGTATCTTCATCTCTCTCTTTCTTTCACTCTTATCATTTTATCACTCTCTCTTCTCTTTCTAATCTTTGCTCCCTTCTCTCCCACTCTCCCTTTCTATTTTCTCAAGCACTTCCTCTCGTGTATTTTCTCTAGTTCCCTCTGACCATCCCTCTCCTTTCCCTCTGTCTTTCTCTCACTGTCCTCTTTATTATCACTCTCACTTATCTCTCTATAGCATCTCTTTCTTCTATTTCTCACTTTCTCTCTTCTCTCTCGCCCCCTCTCTCCCTCCCTCACTTTCACTCTATCCATCTTCTTTGTATTACTTTTTTTATTTCTCCCTCGTACCCTTCATCTCTTGCACTCTCTCCCTCTGTCTCTCTCCCTCCCTCCATACATCTCTTTTTATTTGTCACGCTCAATTTCTATCTACCTCTCTCCTTATCTCTTCTATCTACCACTCTCTTACTCTTTGTCCCTCTCTATTTCTCTCTATCTCTTACTTTTTTATGTCTCTCTTGATCTCTTTCTCTTTCA
>NW_018253800.1:18074-18706 GCF_001263595.1 Phalaenopsis equestris | reverse complement strand
TAATGACAGATTAGAATATTTTCTATCATATACAAGTCATTAATCCTCGCACGAGTAAATGGTATAGCCTTACCTTGAACGAAGAAAACTCCTTGGGTAATTCTATGTAGATTTGCATAGAACTCTTTCATTATAGGTATAAAAATCGTAGCGTTAGTGTAATAAAGAACTTCCCATCACCTTTGGCTTTCACCTCCTCTAATATCTTCCATAGATTGGTAAAGAACATAAAGGTTGTAGAAGGATCGGTACGGGAATTCATCTTTCAAATTTTCTTCGATCCACCCCTTTCCTTTAAACATCCGAACTAATCTTGATTCAAAAGTTCCAGTGTGATCAAAATTTTCTTTCATTCTCCAATCTAGGTGATCAAAAAGGTACTTGAGATCTCCTTCTGCATTCATAATACTCTAAAGTTGTCTTTTAATTTTCTTCAATTTTTTCTCTAAAGTAAGCGAACTTCCAACTGCTGGTGGCATTAATTGAGATGAAGCATGTGAAGAATGATCTAAAATAGCATTTAGTGCTTCATTTCCATTACCAACGTACTGATCATCAATATGAATCATAGGCTTCCATGGTAGTAAAACTTTTTCCCAACTTTCATATGGCACTTGGAATTGACTGCAAAT
>NW_018253800.1:15113-16377 GCF_001263595.1 Phalaenopsis equestris | reverse complement strand
TGAGGATGATAAGCAGTAGAGAATCTATGCATAATATCATATTTCTTAATTAATTTTTTGATTCTCTTATTCCTTAAATAAGATCCTCCATCAGTAATAATTATTCTCGGTATTCCATATCTTGTAAGAATATTTTTAATTAAAAATTTAGAATCACTCCAATATACAACAATAGCTTCAATCCATTTGGACATAAATCAAAAGCAAGTAATATATATAAATTTCCAAATGAAGGCATAATGGTCCCATAAAATCTAATCCTCACACATCAAAAATTTCAACATTTAATGCATAAGAGGCATTTCATTTCTTATAGATATATTTCCTACGCGTTGAATATTTCCTTCGCGTTGACATCTATCCCATGTTTTAATATATTCATTAACATCCTTAAAAATATTAAGCCAATAAAATCCAGCTTGCAAAATTTTATAAGCAGTTCTATTTGTTCCAAAATGTCCTCCAAATTCAGAATCATGACATCTTTCAATTATTTGTTGAGTTTCTTCGTAAGGCACACACCTTCTAATTATTAGATCTTTACATTGTTTATATAAATTCAGATCATCCCAAAAATAAAATTTGAATCATATATAAATTTCTTTAATTATTGATTCTTAATATCTAGTGGTAGAATATCACTTACATCCATTTCATCAATACTATATAATTGTTCATCAGGGAAATTCTCTAAAATTTCATTTGCAAAATTAGTTAATATTTCTATTTCTATTCTAAACAAATGATCAGCTATTTGGTTATCATTTTCCTTTCTATCAATCAAAGTAAAATCAAACTCTTGCAATAGAAGTATCCAACTAATTAATCTTGGTTTAACATCATTCTTTTGCATTAAATATTTAATAGCATAATGATATGTATGAACTATACATTTAGTTCCAATTAAATAAGGTCTAAATTCATCAAAGACATAAACAATTTAAATTTATCAAAGGCATAAACAATAGCTAATAACTCTCTTTCTGTAGTAGTATAATTAATTTGAGCCTCATTTAGAGCCTTGTTAACATAATATATAACCTTGAAAACTTTGTCATGCCATTGTCCTAATACAGTCCCAATTGCATAATCACTAGCATCACACATTATTTCAAATGATTTTTCCTAGTTAGGTGGTACTATTATAGGTGTAGTGACTAATTTTTTCTTTAATAATTCAAATGCTTTTATGCATTCTTCATTAAAATCAAATTTCATATATTTTTCTAAAAGTTGGCATAAAGGCTTAGTTATTTTTGAAAAA
>NW_018253800.1:14262-15030 GCF_001263595.1 Phalaenopsis equestris | reverse complement strand
TTTTTGCAGGATCTACCTCCATGCCTTTTTAAAAAATTTTATGCCCAAGTACAATACCTCCTGCAACCATAAATTGACATTTTTCCTAATTTAATACTAAATTGACTTTTTCACATACTTCTAGAACTTTTTCTAAATTATTAATGCATAACTCAAACGAAGGTCCAAATGCGGAAAAATCGTCCATAAACACTTCCATTCCAAGTACTATAAAATTACTAAAAATTGACATCCTACATCTTTGAAATGTTGCAGGAGCATTACATAGTCCAAAAGGCATTCTATGAAAAGCAAATGTTCCATATGGGCTTGTAAAAGGTTGTTTTCTCTTGATCGTCTAGAGCAATTGGAATTTAGTGATAACCGGTATATCCATCTGAAAAATAATAATACCTATTCTTTGTAAATCTATCCAATATTTGGTCTATAAAGGGTAAAGAAAAGTGATCTTTTTTGGGGGCCATATTTTATTTTCTATAATCAATGTAAATTCGCCAACCAGTTACTTGACTTATTGGTATTAATTCATTTTTCTCATTTTCTTCAACAGTCAATCCTCCTTTCTTCGGAACACAGTGAATTGGGCTTACCCAAACACTATCTGAAATATGATATATAATTCCAGCATCTAACCATTTTAAAATCTCCTTTCAACAACTTCTTTCATTATCGGGTTTAATCTTCTCTGAGGATCAGCTTTAGGTTCATATTGTTCATCCAATAGAATTCTGTGCATACAAATTGAAGGACTAATTCCTTTAATATCTG
>NW_018253800.1:11206-13410 GCF_001263595.1 Phalaenopsis equestris | reverse complement strand
CATAACTTGGCATTTGTTCCAAAGCTTCAACAAAAGGAAAATTTATCGTTAATTTCTTAAGGATTTCAAAAAAATTTATAAATTGTTTATCTTTTATTTTTCTGCTTTAGTCTTTGAGGAAACGGAGGTAATGGTTTTTTTAAAGGAACCTATGTTTGTTTGTTTTCATGTTGATCATTTTCCATTTCTTTCTTCTCTTCATCAACTTCAATTTTTCTTTGGATCCTTATTTCAACTTGTTTTTCCACTTCGTAATTGAATAACTTTAATTTGATCTTTATTTTGATCTTTTGGATTAACTTCCACAGTACTTAGAAGAATTTCAAAAGATCTGTAACTAAGTGCAGTAGCAATATGTCCTAATTGATTTTCAATATTTCTAATAGCAGCCCCTTAATTTTTTATTTTATTTCTCATATTCAACATCACTTCTTCCATTGTCAACTTCTTTTCCTTAACTTGTGGATTAGGATTGGAGTTAAATCCTGGAGGATAATAAGGTCGAAATAAGGATTTCCTTGATTGTTCAGATTTTCAGATGGATTCACTGAATTATATTAATTATTCCAACTAAAATTAGGGTGATTTTTCCATCCAAAGTTAAAATAATTAGAATAGGGATTGTTATTTCAATTATTCATAATGTTTAAAGTTTCATAAGATTGTTGAGTATCAATAATCTGTCCTAGTGAGTTTTCCTCTAATACTGGGGGTATTTTGAGAATAGTTCACTCCTATTTGATCTATCTTTTTAGAAATAGCAGTAACTTGAGATGTCAAAATAGACATTGCATCAGAGTCATGAATATTGGCTACTCTTTTAGGATTTACCCTTTTAGAGGGCCATTGAAAATTATTAGTAGTCATTTCTTCAATTATTGAATATGCTTCATCTGAAGGTTTTGACATTAATGATCCACCTGCAACAACATCTATAATAGATTTTAATGATCCTACCAATCCATTTTAAAATGTTTGAATTATTAACCAATCTAACAAATCATGGTGTGGAATTTTTCTAAGAAAATCCTTTAAATCTTTCTCAATCTTCATATATCGATTCCCCTTCAAACTGAAAAAAAAAATGTAATATCATTTCTAAGCTTAACAGTTTTTTAGGGTGGAAAATATTTAGCCAAGAATTTTTTTGATAGTTCTCCCCAAGTTCTAATAGATCTGGGTGCTAATGAATTTAACCAAGCCTTGGCTTCATCCATTAATGAAAAAAGAAAAATTCTAAGCCTAACTACATCATTACACTCTGTCATATTTAAATGTAGCACAAATTTCAAGAAAACTAGCAAGATGTAAGTTAGGATCTTCAGTAGGTGATCCTACAAACTAATTATTTTGTACCATTTGGATAATAACAGTTGTTTAAGCTCAAATGAATTAGCAGCAACATCAGGATTTTGAATAGTTAAATGAAGTTCATCTGCTGTAGGATTTGCATAATTTTTTAAAGGTCTTTGTCGATTTTCATTTCTTGGATTTGCTATATTATTCGTCATTTCTTTCAAATTCTTAGTTTCTCTTTCTTTTTTTCAATATTTTCTAAAAGTACGTTCTAATTCTGAATTGTAAGGTAATAAACCTTCAGATCCAATATTTTGCATAAACAAATAAAGCAAGCAAGGTAATTTTTTTTTTAAAATACAATCATAATTAAATTTCTTTTTGGATTTTTTAATATTTTCTTCTATTTATTTTTTTATATAGTATATATATATATATATATATATATATTCTATAAATTTCTTAATTAATCAAAACTATTTAATTTAATTAAATTTAACTGTTACCTTCCTTGGCAACGGCGCCAAAAACTTAATCCCAAATTTTATGTATGTAAGGATTTATGAAGTTGACACCAATACAACGCCAAAAACTTGATCCTTAGATGAAAAGTAAGTTGTGTAAAATACATATATAAATTATAAGCAATGAATAATGAGATTCTACGCAAGTATACGTATCGTTATCAAGTAATAATGGACTTTCTATTTAAGCCCCAAATATCGATCCTACGATGAAAGTGTAAGTTAGCAATGATAAATTTTAATAGAAAATTTATAGAAAATCAAACAAAATCACTGTTACTAATTTTAAATGTTGAGATTTTAACCAAACTAAATTACTTAACTATTAGCAAAAATGAAAATGCAACTTTTAAATATTAAATACTAATCTAAGAACTATGTTTA
>NW_018253800.1:0-10397 GCF_001263595.1 Phalaenopsis equestris | reverse complement strand
CCCCGTCAGCACTGGTCTGGCGCCGTCGGCGCTGAGTAAAAATCTCCAGCGTTAAATTATTTTGCGCCATTGACGCTAACCTCGGCACTGCCGGCGCTGAGCATTTCTTCAAAAACTTAATTTTGACTATAAATTTCATCCTTTTTGCTTTCTTTTTTCTTTAAGCTCTAAAAATCAACAACTGCAAGAAAACATCAAAATATCTTCCATTAAAGTGCATTATCACCAAAATTGAGTATGAAATATGGGTATAAAAATGCATATATTTTTTGGTGCATTAGGATGCTAATCAAATCACCTAATGACCCATAATTGAGCCATGGACTAAAGGTCCCCCTAATTAGGGGATTTCTTCCCAAAATTGGCTAAGCTAAGAGAAGATTTGCCACCAGCCTTGCCAAGCCCCAACCCCATCACCATTAACTCTTCTGGTTCCCCTGAACCAGCTAGCCACTAACTCAGCCATGGTCGGCTGATCCAGTGGCCGGGAAACACCAAAAATGAGAGATCACCATTGCCAAAACCCAAATTTATAACTCCTTAACTTGGCTCACTCTCATTGGACATTGGAGCCTCTCTTCCCTCCAACTAAGCTGCCTTTTGCACCCACTAGCCAACCCGCCCTCTTAGAGCTTTGAGCTTATCTATTTAAACACCACCACTCCACGGCTAAGGAAAAAGACCATCCAAAACTAAGGGGAAACCCTACCAAAATTGTTTCAAATCTCAATTGCAACCTTCCTAAATTTAATCTAATAATTTCTTGCCCTTCATCGCCACTGTAAAAACCTTAATTTCATCGCAAAAAGTCTAGGTTTTTCACTATCGTACCACCAAGTTCCTCTAAACTCCCAATTAATTGTTCTGAAAGCTTTACCAGAGCTTAAGGAGACTTCCCCAATCAAAGCCCCATCATTTTAAGCACTTTAACCTAGTCCAAGACCAAACCCGAATTACCCTCTGATCGAAATCATACTTGGAATCAACACTAGCTTAAATCAACACTTAAAGGAGCTTTGCAAAGCCACAAAAAAAGTTCATAACCATTCTAATCGATGCTACTCCTCTTGGGCCAAGGAATGCACCATTTTCCCTTAAATTTAGATCTATTTGGGATTTTATGAAGAAAATTTTATTACCATGCTTGATCAACTGTATGGATAGGTTCTTCTCAGTCAGATGCACTTGTAGGAACAAACCATGAGTGATTTCATTGAGTATCGAATGAGATCGAAGCAAATTAGTATGGACGGCTCTCAAGTTAGGACAATTAGGGATGATGAATGGATGTCATCCGTTTAGCACGTGTATTGATCCAATGGAAAAAATGATGTAGGACGAAGAAATGGTGCATGAACGCGCGACCGCATGGCAGCTGAGGTGGAAAGCACAACGAATCAGGGAGCATAGCATGGGGCTTCGATACATACAAGGTTGCACTGGCAGCTGACTGGTTTAAATAGAAAAATATAGATTTAATGAATTTATTTAATTTAATCACCTTAGAAAATCCATAACTTAGTTTAGAAAAATCAATAAAATAAAATAAAAATACTCTATTGCTTAAAAATACTCTCTTGCTTAGTGAACATAGGAAAATAATGTAGAATAAAAATAAAAATTATTTAACATGTCTCTAATTTTTAATTAATTAAATAATTCCTGGTTTATTTTAATTCTAAGTAAGTAAATATTAATCACCATAGCTTGAAACTTTAGGTGCTTATTCCTCATGTTAATAGGGATGTTCTCTGATTTTTTCAAGGCCAGAGAGCATCTCTAGCTTTCAAACCCTAATTTTCAAGCCTAATTGCTTATTTTTTCTTAAAAGAATTTTATAAAATAAAATATAAATTAAAAAAATATGGGACTTTTTTTAACTCTCTCTCTCTCTCTCTCTCTCTCTCTCTCTCTCTATATATATTAAAAAATCAACAAAAATGATTCCATACTTTGAATAATGATCATTTTAGCTCACTATAAAATTTGAAAATTATTTGAATTAGTTTAAGCACTAAAGTCTATTTTCTAAATAAAATGGTAATTTTGCATTAAAATAATAATAAATTAACTATAGTTATGAAAATTATGAAAATTGATTTTTTGAATTCCTTGTGATTAGGGGCACTTCAGAAAATAAAAATTATTTTAAACTAAATAGTTAATTTTTGAGCTATATTTTGAATTAAAAAAAAATTAAAGATGATTAAAAATTTCAAAATAAATGAAATGTACCAAATTGTTCCCTTATCACTTAGGTTTTCTTAATTTTTCTCATTTAGTTATGTATTTTTAAATGCCAAAAATGTAATTTTCTTAATTTTTCATTAAAATAATTAAAATAAATAAATTAAATGTTATTAAAATAAAAGAAAGATGATTAAAAATTTCAAAATAAATGAAATGTAACAAATTGTTCCCTTATCACTTAGGAACCCTTAAAATATTAGGACCCCTTAAAATATTTTTCTTAATTTTTCTCATTTAGTTATGTATTTTTAAATGCCAAAAATGTAATTTTCTTAATTTTTCATTAAAATAATTAAAATAAATAAAATAAATGTTATAAAAATAAAAAGTTTATTTCTATGAGTTATTTGAACTTAGAGAGATTTAATAAAAACATAAAAAGTAATGAGTGAAATAAAAATATATTTTCTATCTAATTAATTCAATAAATAATTATAATAATTAAAATATAATTTCAAAAATTATGAAATTTTTTCCAAGAGGTTCTCTAACCCAGGTGAATCTTTAATAATTTTTTCATGGACAAAAAAAATTTTACTTTGATTAACTAAATAAATTATCATTGATAATCTTATTTTCTGATAATCCTATTTTCTGAGTTAAAGTAATTATATAAATTAAATAAAAATAAAAAATCACACTTTCTCCTTTGATATTTTAATTGACCTATGAGTGGGGAACCATAAAAATTTCAAAGTCATTTGAGTTATATTTGATAAGTTATGATGTGGAGAGCCCTAAGGGCAAAATGGTAATTTTGGAGTTTTAATGCATTAATTGAAATTTAAGATTAACCAAAAGGGTAAATGGGTAATTTTGATTATATTTAACTTTTTTTGTTGTTTTAAATATAATGAGCTAAGAGGTAGAAACGAATTTGCTACCTCTTCATGATAATGGGTAGAATTCTAATATTATAAATTGTTTTCACTTCGGGGTTAATTTAGTTGGATGATCCTAAAATAGTGTATTTGAGTAAGGAAGATAATGCTTCACTTATTTTAAGCCCCTAATTGGTGATTAGATGATAGCATGATCCTTTGATAAGAATTGGATTTCATTTGATTTAACATTCATAAAATTACAAATTTATCCAAAAAATTTCAAGGGCTTACTAGTCAACTAGGCTTAATTCAAGATTATTTAATGAGGCTTAGAAAAGCTAACATAACTAATTATGAACATTTTGAAAACACTACAAGCTCAATATTATATGGGGTATAAAATCCTTAACGATTTTGAGTTTGTCCCTTGGGGCATTCACTCACATAACTTTAAAGAAAAACATTAAGTGGTTGTCTGATTACCCCACTCTGGAGATAATTGAAATATTAAGGTTCACTTAGCATAGGGTGTATTGATTTATTAAAAATAAAATTTAAACTTGAAAGATTAATTGAACAAAATAATAGGTTCAAAGGAACACGAAACATTTCAATGGGTTCTAAAAGTTGTTAGGAATTGTTCCTCAAACACTTTTATGAACTTTTGGATATTATGAAGTACAATTGGACTTATTGTACTTTGTTCCAAAAATCATCCATTAAAACTTTTAAGGACCAACCATGTTATGACCTAGAGTTTGGTAGATACTCCTTCAATTGGTCCTCTTGAAGGAAACTCTATCCTATGACTATAAACTGGAGCTCCATGTGGTGGGACTTATACCTGCTGAAATAGCAAGGATGCCTCAGGAAAGAAAGAGAAGTGGAGGTTCAGCTTTCTGTTAAAGGTGTAGTTACCCAATTGACTCACCATTTATATCTTGGTGAAAAATCATGTCCAATTTCAAAATTAAAAATTACAAAACCAATTTTCAAAATTAAACAACACTTTTAAAAAAAAACAACAAAATAACAATTTCATAACACGTCCTTTTGAATTTACAGGAGTCCTTTGGATGAGGTAAGCCAAAGCTGCTAATGAGATCTTCCCAGTTTAAATGAACTTAACAACTCATTTAAGCTAAGTAAATTCAAAAGAAAATAGTGGTACCAGAAAGAGGGAGCCGTGGGAACCTAACCCGTGTTGGTTTAATCAACTTTAACCCTCGATAATGATTGAACTGAACTTTTCTCTTAAACCTTTGAACCTTTAGACTTTAGGACTGCTGCTTCGTTGAGTAGCTTGGAGCTAGCATTGGAGCTAGCACCGTGGGTAGCATGACAGGTGGATCTATGAAAAAAATCACTTCTTTATAATTAAAGAACAAGCCATAGGATTTTAAGATTGTTTTCCTAGTGCAATATAAATCCTCGCTTTAAATTTAGGCATTTGCACAATCGTGTCATGCAATTTAAGTCCTAACTCATTTTAAGATTCTGAGGTTGTCATTCGTTGCAGGCTATTTGTATGATTGTGTCATGCAGATGTAAGCCCTAAAAAGTAATGATTGAGAGGATGAAACATTCAGTAATTTACTTCTCAAAATTGAAGACAAACCATATGATAGCTTGGGAGGTCATTGAGGTTCTCCTCAGAATCTGTGACACCCCCTTGTTTTCTCTCTTTGGATTCCATAACAATGTTCCAAGTTTGAGCCTTTCTGATTTGACACTTCTTGGTACCATCTTTAAAAAGTCCCATCCTTTGAAATTCTTGAAGATAATATTTTCTGATCTAAATTGAGAGTTTTCTTAGGTGACCTCGGTCATTTAAGATTTAATTAACATTGAGGGCTTGCTCATAAAGGATACTTTAAGAACCCAGCCTAATATAAACTCTATCTAATCTTTCATATTAGATAAGGTAATTTGTTAGTCAACATAGGTAATTTGTTAGTCAACATAATGGTTTTACAGACTGAAACGATGTTATAAATCCTTTAGTTTATTTAATCAAGTTGAACTAGTAAGTAATATGTTTATTCCTTGGGTTAGATATATCACTTACGACTCAGGCTATATATATATATATATATATATCACTTAAGGTATTGTGCTCGCATATTAAAACTATTGTTTATATGGTATTGGTTCGGTCTCGTATTTTCAAAATTAAAATATTACTTTTCAAGATTTAGTATATATTACATTAAATCAAACATCTTTTTCCCAATTTGGCAACCGACAATAAGTTACTTGGAGATTAGGGCAATATAACAGATAAACAGAGTAGCGACTCCTTGATAATAATGACATCAACAATCGACATTGATATCAGAGAATTGTCAGCGACGACAACAGGCTTCTGGCGGCCAACAAGTTGTTCATCAGGAAAATTCCATTTTAATCATTCCCTATATTCGTTTTATTTTCCTGTTCAAGTCTTGATAGATGATCAACTATTTGATTATCAACACCTATCTACTATGTGAAAATTAAACTCTTGCAAAAGGATACATCTGATTAATCTTGGTTTCACATTCTTCTTTGGCATACAGTATTTAATAGTGGAATGATCAGTATGCATAATGAATCTAACTCCAATTAGATATGGTCTAAATATATCAAAGGCGTATATTATTGTCAATGGCTCTTGTTCAGATGTTGTGTAATTAATTTGAACTTCATTAATAGTTTTGTTGGCATAATATATGACTTTAAAAATCTTATCATATTTTTGTCCTAAAACAGCCTCAATAACGTAATCACTTGCATCACACTTTAACTCAAATGACTTTTCCCAGTCATGTAAAATAATGATAGGTGCAGTGATTAATTTATCCCTTAAAAATTTGAAGGCATTTACGCATTCATCATTAAATTTGAAATTCATTTTTTTTCTAAAAGATGACATAGAGGCTTAGCAATTTTTTAAGAGTTTTTAATATACTTCCTGTAAAATCCAGCATGTACTAAAAAACTCCTTACTGCTTTTATTGATGTAGGAGGTTGTAATTCAACAATAACTTGAATTCTATTGGTATTTTTGTTGAGTCTACTTCCAAGTCATTTTTAAAAATCTTATGTCCTAACACAATTCCTCCTGTGACCATAAATTGACATTTTTTCCAATTAAGAACTAAATTTGTTTCTTCGTAGAGTTTTAAAACTTTCGCTAATTGATCTAAACATGAATCAAAAGAGGTTTCAAAATTTGATAAATCATCCATAAAACTTAAATTCCTTTCTCAATTAAGTCATAGAAAATAGACATCATACATTTTTGGAAAGTTTCAAGAGCATTACATAAACTAAAAGACATTCTTCTAGAAGTAAAAGTCCCATAAGGACTTGTAAATGTCATCTTTTCCTAGTTCTCTTGAGCAATAAGTAGTTGGTGGTAACCAAAACCAGAAAGCAGAAATAGTAATGCCCAACTAGTCTATCCACCATTTGCTCCAAGAATGGTAAGGGAAAGTGATCCTTTGTAGTAGCTAGGTTTAATTTTCTATAATCAATAAAGATTAGCCATCCAGTTACTTGCTTTATTGGAATTAATTCATTCCTTTCATTAACGACTACTGTCACTCCTCATTAGTAACACAGTGAATAAGACTAATCCATGCACTATCAAAAATAGGATAAATAATTCCCACATCTAACCACTTTAAAATTTCCTTCTTTACCACTTCTTTTATTATTGGATTTAATCTTCTTTCAGGATTTTCCCTAGGTTTATGATTATCTTCCCTTAAAATTTTGTGCACACAAATTGAAGGAATGATTCCTTTAAGATCAGATAAGATCCATCTAAATGTTTTTTCATAATTTCTTAGTGTCTCCAACATATTTTCTCCTTGATCTTTCAGTAAATCTGAGGATATTATAACATGTAAAGTTGATGAAATTCCTAAAAATGTGTACTTCAAAGGTGTAGGAAGCACTTTCATCTCATGTTTTGAAGGTTTTTCAATTGAAGGGATTAGAGATTTACTATTTTTAATAGTATCCAAAATCTTAAAATTTTCTGAGCACAATTCGTATCCTCAACATTTGTCTCTAATTATTTTTCTTAAAAATCACTTTTAGTTTCACTTTTTAATTCTTTTTGACCAAATATAAATTCATCTTTTTTCTCAGATATGACCTCACATCTTTCTTGGTAATGTTTAACAACCATATAATCAATAATATCCGTCCTATAAACTTGACCATCTTTTACTTTAGCAGGATACTTCATTGACTACAAAACATTAAACGTTACTGTCAACCATTAAAAGTTAAATTCAAAAATGTGGTTTTGATTTAATTTAACATACATATAAATATGATTTTTTTTAAAAATACTATTTTAATTTTGAAAATTAATGCTTTAATTTTGGACAAACGAGACCGAACTGATCACATATAGACAATAGTTTAAATAATTGAGCACAACAGTATAAGTAACATATATATCACGAGCCTCAATAACGTAATCACTTGCATCACACTTTAACTCAAATGACTTTTCCCAGTCATGTAAAATAATGATAGGTGCAGTGATTAATTTATCCCTTAAAAATTTGAAGGCATTTACGCATTCATCATTAAATTTGAAATTCATTTTTTTTCTAAAAGATGACATAGAGGCTTAGCAATTTTTTAAGAGTTTTTAATATACTTCCTGTAAAATCCAGCATGTACTAAAAAACTCCTTACTGCTTTTATTGATGTAGGAGGTTGTAATTCAACAATAACTTGAATTCTATTGGATCAACTTTCATGCCATTTTCAAAAATCTTATGTCCTAACACAATTCCTCCTGTGACCATAAATTGACATTTTTTCCAATTAAGAACTAAATTTGTTTCTTCGTAGAGTTTTAAAACTTTCGCTAATTGATCTAAACATGAATCAAAAGAGGTTTCAAAATTTGATAAATCATCCATAAAACTTAAATTCCTTTCTCAATTAAGTCATAGAAAATAGACATCATACATTTTTGGAAAGTTTCAAGAGCATTACATAAACTAAAAGACATTCTTCTAGAAGTATTATCCCTACAGTGAGTACTCAGACAGTCACTTAATGTTTTATTTAAAAGTTATGTGGATAGGTACCCTTAGGACAAACTCAAGTCATTGAAAACCTTGTACCCACCACTAAAACCAGGCTTGTAATGTTTTCAAAATGCTCATTATCACTTCTATAATCTTTTCTAAACATCATTAAATAATCTTGGATTAAGCCTAGAACACTACTAAGCCCTTGAGATTCATGGGTAAGTTTGGAATTTTAGGAGTATTGAATCAAATGAAATCCAATTCTCATCAAAAGTTCATGCTATCACCTAATCACCAATTAGGGGGCTTCAAATATGTGAATTTTTTTCTTCCTAACTCAAGCCTGCTACTTTAGGATCATCTAAGTGAATTAATCTCCAAGTCATAAAAATTTATAATATTACAATCCTATCCTTATCATGAAAAGGTGAAAGGTTTGTTTCTACCTCTTAAACCTTCATGTTCCAAACACCCAAATAATTTTATTATGATCAATATTACCGATTTACCATTTGGTTAACCTAAACTTTTAATTAGGGCATTAAATTCCAAAATTACCATTTTGACCCTAAGGTTCCCAACTTCATAACTCATCAAATATAACTCAAATGACTTTGAAGCTTTTATGGTACCCCGCTCATGGGTCAATCAAAATATCTGAGGAGAAAATATGCTTTTTCTAATTTTTATTTAATTTTATATAATTATTTGAACTCAAAAATAGGATTTTCTATATTAATTTATTTAACTAATCAAAGTAAAATTCTTGTTCATAGAAAAATTATTGGAGGTTCACCTATGTGAGAGGACCACTTGGAGAAATTTTCATGATTTTTTAAATTATATTTTAATTATTATAATTATTTATTTTTCTTAGTGGTTAAATAAATAGAAAATGTAATTTAATTTCAAAAATTACTTTTTTTATATTTTTCTTAAATCTTTCATATTCCACAAAACTTAGAGAAACAAACTTTTCATTTTTTTTGCAATATATGTTTTATTTAATTCAATTATTTTAATCAAAAATTAAGGAAAATACAATTTTAGCATTTAAATATACAAAAATAAATTAATAAAATTAGAAAAAATATTTCAAAGGGTCCGAAGCGATCAGGGAATAATTAGAAACAATTTTGAGCATTTTTATATTTTGAAATTTTTAATCATTTTTAATTATTTTTTATTCAAAATATAGCTAAGAAAATAATTTTCTTTTTTTAAGTGTCCCTAATCACAAGGAACTCAAAAAACTACTTTTCATAATTTTCCTAACTAAAGCTAATTTATTATAATTATTTTAATGCAAAAATACCATCTTACTTAGAAAATAGATTTTAGTGCTTAAACTAATCCAAATAAATTTCAAATTTTTACAGTGAGTTAAAATAATTATTATTTATAGTGTGTAATCATTTTTGTTAATTTATTATTATTATTTTATTTATTTTAATTTTAGTTATTTTTTATAATTTATTTATCCATAGTAATGTAGATAAACATTTTAACTTAATTGATATTTTTCTGAGAGTTCTCTGTCCATAGGAAACCTACCAAAATAAGTCTCATATTTTTTTGTTTATATTTTAATATATAACTTTTTTAAGCAAAAATAGTCAGTTAGGCTTGGAAATTAGGTTAAATGTATAGAGATGCTCTCTGACCTTAGAAAAATCACAAAACATCCCTACTGACATGACGAATAAACTCCCAAAGGTTTAAGCCATGGTGACTATTATCTACTTAAATAAAATTAAAGTAGTCTAGAGGGTAATTAATTAATTTAAATTCATAGACTCATTAAATAATTTATATTTTTATTTCCCATTATTTTCCTCTATTTATTGAGCAAGAGGGTATTTTTCTTTTATTTTTAGCATTTTTTCTATACAAAGTTATGGATTTTCTAAGTTTTAGCATTTATTTCAATAAATTAAACCGCCACGTCAACCTAAGACGCTCTGAAGCCCCACACATCACCGCAATACTGGAAGCTGCCATATGACCCAGCTGCCATGCAAGCCACACTTTATGTTCCATTTGCTCGTTTGACACAATCTGGACTATCCAAGCGATACACGCAGAAACATACGACATTTGTTCATCGTCACTGATCGTCCTAACCCGAGAACCATACATACTAGAACCCTTCGATCTTTCTTGATACTCAACTAAATTACTCATGGTTTGTTCCTACAGCTTCATCTAGTCAAGACTAGCATATTGACTGCGACTTTTTATAAGCTTAAAAATATAAGTAATTAATACTACTGCTAAA
>NW_018253799.1:0-1084 GCF_001263595.1 Phalaenopsis equestris | reverse complement strand
CTATAAGGAGAAAATGAAAATATGGCATGATCAAAGATTATTAATAAAAAATTTGAACCTGGACAAGAAGTCCTATTATATAATACAAGATTGAGATTATTTCCAGGAAAACTGAAATTCAGATTATTAAGACCATTTAAAGTGATTAAAGTCTATCATTATGGAACTGTTGTTATTAAAGATTCTAACACTGGAAAGATATTTGAATTAAATGGGCATCGATTGAAATATTATTATGAAAGACACATACCACAATTTAAGAAGTTTTAATGTTATCCCAATTAAACAGATGGTACGTCTGGCTGATGACATTAAACCAAGCGCTTCATGGGAGGCAATCGATATATATAAAAATATATATCTATGTATTAATATTTTGTTTGATAAGAGTTAGGAGATAACAATCCAACACAATTTTATATAATATAAATTAAGACAAATATTGATATTGGAGGAAGATTTGGAATCAAATTGAATAAAAAAAAAGAAAATTCGTGATTTTAGCCTCTGGCGCCGACGGCTCCAACATGGGCGTCGAAAGTGCCCGATAGATGGACCATGGCTCTGACAGTGCCATCAGGAGCACCAACGGCGCCGATAGTAGTTTGACGGTTTAGGATGAATTTTGGCAGACTTTGGCGGAATTTCGATCCGTAATAATTGTCGGGAGGTATTTTCAAAGTCCTAAAAACTGCCTTGGATGACTAGAAACTTCCTATTTTTGAATTCCATGTCTTCCAATTTTAGAAATACTTCTATGTATGGTTTTTAATAGAAGAAAGTTTATCAGTTTTGATGCGCAGAGATTATACGATAAAATTATTACAAAGAAGAGATTGATTAAGGAAAGAGGCTTTGTCAATCATGGATTGATAAAATAATTGTACAAAGACGATGAGAAGTTCTGTGTTATACTACCGCTGCAGTTGTTGTACCAGTGGTGAAGGAATTTTATGCCAACTTACATGGAATTACCCAAGGAGTATTTTTCTTACGAGGTAAGGCTATACCATTTACTCCAGCGCAAATTAACGTGTTGTATATGATAGAGAACATTCCAATCTGTCATTATACAAATTTTATC
>NW_018253798.1:0-316 GCF_001263595.1 Phalaenopsis equestris | reverse complement strand
ATGATTTGATTCTGCAAAAATTTGAGTATGATGTTACTTATGATGATGCTTTAGTTCGATACCTGAGGGGAGAGTGGGTAGAACATTCAGTTCAGTTCCCTGTTCACCCTGTGTTTACTCCATATCAGCAGTAGAGGTTGGATGTAGATGAAGACAAAGATGATATTGACTAGTGATCTTTTTGTTTGTTTGTTTCTGTTTGTATAGTGTGATTATATTGTTTGTATTGTGATGTTGTTTAGACATTGTTTGTTATGTTATGTGAAACTATAATGTTGAAGACTATTTTTATTTTTAGAATTTAGTTTAGTTATGT
>NW_018253797.1:34023-34921 GCF_001263595.1 Phalaenopsis equestris | reverse complement strand
CATTCTTACTATCACTCCCTCTCTCTCTTCTCACTGTCCCTCTTTCTCTCTCATAATCACTCTCATCTCATTCTTCCTTTCTATCTGTCTCTCACTTCTCACTTTGCCTTCATTTTATTTACTTGCTTTTATCTCTCTCTCTCTTTGTTTCAATAAATCTCTCACATTCTCACATTCTCACATTCTCGCTTTCTTACTCACTGTTCTTCCTCACTCTCTTTCTCTCTCCATCCCTCCCCCTTCCTCTCTCCCTTCATCTCTCCTTTCTTTAGATTCCCCTCTATCTCTCATTGCATTCACTCATTTAAGTCTTCCATTATTCCTTCACTCCCTCCCTCTTTCCTTCCATCTTAAACAACCTCCTCACTCTCATGTCTTCCATCCTTATTCTCTCTTTTCTCTCATCATTCTTTTCCTCTCTTGTCTCTCTCACTCTCTCCCCTTTGCTCCTCTCTCCTCCCCACCTGCCTCTCTCTTTATCTCCAACCTCGTCCCCTCTCATTAAGTCTTTCTTTTTTATCTCTTCTTTTATGTATCTCTTCTCTATCGTCTTGCCCTATCTTCTCATTATATACATCTCTCCCACTCCCTCTCCCTCCCTCCTCTCTCACTCTACGTCCCTTCATTTTCTCTATCTATCTCCTTGTCTTCTACCCTCCCTCCATCCCTCACACGCACTCTCTCATGTCCCTCCCTTTGTTTGTTGCTCCCCCCTTTCTCACTCAATTTACTCTCGCCATCTCCCACACTCACTCACTCACTCGATCTCTCTCCCTTCTATTGCCTCTCTCTTTCACACTCCCTAAATATCTTTAATCTCTCTTTCGTTTCTATGTCCCTTTCTCTTCTGCCCCTTCTACTCTCTCTCCTTTCTCTCTTTCCGAGATCAAGAGAGACA
>NW_018253797.1:29756-33766 GCF_001263595.1 Phalaenopsis equestris | reverse complement strand
TCTTAATCTCTCTCCCCTCTCTCTTACTCTTGTTTCCTCTCTCTCTCCCTTGCCCAGCCTCCCTCTCTCTCTTTGTCTCTCTCCTACTCTCTTTTCTATCTATACACATTCTTTCCCTCTATTTCTTATGCAATCTATCTTCCCATATTTATTGCTTTGCTTCCTCAATCTCCCTCTCTTTGTTTTCCTCCCTCTCACTTACACTCGTGCTCCCTCTCTTCCTGCTTTTTCTATAATCCCTCACTTTAACTCTCTCTCTCTCTAAATTTTTTTACTCTATCTCCTCTCTCCCTCTTTCTCTCCCTTTATATCTCTCTCTCGTGCTAAATCTATCTCACTCTCCCTCTCCATTTATTTCTCTAATCTCTCTCCCTCACACCCTCTTCCCCACTCTCTCACTCTCTACGTCTCTCCTCTTTCATTTCTCTCTCTGCCTTTTTCTCGTTCCGGCTTACTCTCTCTATTATCTCACTCTCTGTACTCTTTCGCTCTCTCTTTTCTTTCTCTCTCTCTCACTTACTCTATCTCGCTATCTTTATCCCACCCTCTCTCCCTCTCTCTCTTATCTCTTTCCTCTCTCTCACTTACTCTCCCTCTCTTCATCTTTTTCTCTCTCACTCTTTCTATCTTCTCTATTTAACTTAATTTCTTTGTTTTTCTCTTTCTCTCTCTAGATTTATCAACCTATGCTTTTCTTCTCAATCTGTCCCTTCCATCCTACCTGCCTCTCTTCCTATTCTCTTCTTATCACCATCCCTTGTTCTTTCATTTACTTACCCCATCTCTCCCTCGCCTCAATAAATTTTTATCACTCTCCCCCTCTCGTCTCATTCTCTTTTTATCTCACTAGTTCTATTTTTCTTGCTCTATTTTCTTCCCTGTCCTAGTCTCTATGACTCTTTCTCCCCCACAACGCCCCTATCTAGCAATCTCGCTCCCGCACTCTCACTCAATCTACCCGCCACTCTTCTACTCTCCCTCTTTCTTTTGATCTACCTACCACTCTTCATCCCTTGCTCTCTCCCTCCTAATCCATACCTTTCCCTAGATCTCACTCCATCCCACATTTTTCTATATCTATCTCTCTCTATCTCTCTGTCATCCCATTTCTCTTGTTTTTATCTCTCCCATCCACTCACTCTCTACTACAACCCTCCCTCTTTCTCTCTGTCACTGTTTCTCTCTCTATCACACTCTCTTCAGATGCTCACTCATCTCTATTTTCTTTATCTTTCTTTTATATCTCATGTTATCCTTCCCCCTCTCTCTCTATCTCTATTCATTATCTCTTCTCATATTCTCCACCTCTTTGTTTCTCTCCTAAAATTTTTGCTATCATTCCTTCTCTCTCTTCCCTCCCCATCTCTCTCTATTCATCTTTCGATCTTTCTCCCTTTATCCTTGCACTTCCTCTCTCTCATTCTCTCTTGCTCTATCTCGCTTTCTTCCCTTAGTCTCTCTTACTCCATCTCTCTTTATCTCTCACTCTCACTTACTCTTCATTCTTCTGTCGCCTTCTCTTGCTCTTTTTAATAGCCCATCTCTCTCCCCCTTTCTCTGTATCCCTCTCATCATTCCTTGTCTCTTTCGCACTCTACTATCTCTTTATGTTGTGTAGTCTTCTGTCCCTTTCCCTCATATTATTCCTCTAGCTTTCTCATCTATGTCATCCTCTTTTACTCATTCTTACTATCAATCCCTCTCTCTCTCTTCTCCCTCTCCCTCTTTTTCTCTCATGATCTCTCTCATCTCATTCTTCCTTTCTATATGTCTCTCACTTCTCTCTTTGCCTTCATTCTCTTTAGTTGCTCTCTCTTCTCTCTCTCACCTTTACTCTCTCCCTCTCTTTGCTTCACTAAGTTATCTCACTTTCTCACACTCTCTCTTTCTTACTCACCTTTTCTCCCCCCTCTCTCTCTCCATCCCTCCCTTCCTTCCCCTCTCCCTTCATCTCCTTTCTCTCTCTTCCTATCTCCCTCTCACTACCTTTCTCTTATTTATGTATTCCAATATTACTTCACTCCCTCCCTCCTTCTTTCCATCTTAAACAACCTCCACACTCTCATGTCTTCCTTCATTTTTCCTCTCTTTTCTCTCATTTTTATTTCCCTCTTGTCTCTCTCACTCTCTCCCTTGCTCCTCTCTCCTCCCTTACTCACCTCTCTCTTTATCTCCAACCACATCCCCTCTCATTAAGTCTTTCTTTTTTTATCTTCTCTCTTTTAAGTAACTCTTTTTTTTCTTCTTGCTCTTTGTTCATCCCTCCCTCCCACTCCCTCTCCCTCCCTCCTTTCTCACTATATGTCCCTTCATTCTTTCTATCTCTTTCCTTCCTTCCAACACTCTCTCCATCCCTCATGAGCACCCTCTCATGTCCCTCCCTTCGTTTCTTGCTGGAGACCCCTTTCTCACTCACTTTACTCTAACTATCTTCCACGCTCCCTCACTCACTCGATCTCTCTCCCTTCTATTGCCTATCTCTTTCACACTTGATGTATCTCTTTTATCTCTCCTCCGTTTCTATGTCCCTTTCTCTTCCACCCTCTTCTGCTCTATCTTTTTCGTCCTCTCTTACCTCCCTCCATCACTACCTCCCTACCTGCCTCTAACTCTCTTGCTCCTTCTCTCTTTCTCCTTACGCCCTCTCCCCTTTTTTTCAATCTCTCTCTTGAATGCTCTTCATCTCTACTCATTCATTATTTATCTCCCTCTCTCTCTCTCTTCTCTTATTGTTTATTATTTGTTCTCTATTTGTCTCTCACCCTCCCTTACTCTTCATCCCCTCTTTCTTTATCTTACTCTACTTGCATCTCTCTTTTTCCTTCTCCCTCTCTCTATCTTTCTCTCTTCCCTTCTCTCTCATTCTCTCCCTAATGCTTTTATTCGTTCACTTCCCTCTCTTTCTCTCTCTCACTCCTTTCTATCTTACCCCTCTCTCTCTCCCTTGCCCATCCTCCCTCTTTCTCCCTGTCTCTCTTACTCTCTTTTTTTATCTATTTCCTTTCTTGTCTTTTATTTCTGTTGCAATATTTCTTACCATATCTATTGCTTTGCACCCTCACTCTCTCCCACTTTATATTTCTCCCTCTCAAGGACACTAATTCTCGCTCTCTTCCTGCTATCCCGATCTCTCTATCACTCTCCGTCCTCCTCTCTCTTACTATCTCTCCTTTCTCTCCCTCTTTCTCTTCCTCTCCAAACTTGCCTCCCTTATGGTCTCTCTCTTATTATAAAACTTTCTCTCTATTTCTCTCTCTCTAGTGCTAAATAACTCTCTCTCCCTCTCAATCTATTTCTCTAATCTATCACCTTAACTCCCTCTACCCCTCTCTCTCGGTCTCTACGCCTCTTCTCTTTCATTTCCCTCTCTTTGTCTCTTTCTCGTTCAAGCCCGCTCTCCCTTCCTCCCTCCCTTCATGTTTTTCCCTCTCACTCCATATATCAATTTTATTTAACTTCATGTCTTTCTTTCTCTCTATCTCTCCCTAGCTTTATCATCCTCATGCTTTTCTTTTCTATCGGTCCCTTCCACCCTACCTCCCTCTCTTCCCATTCTCTTGTTATCACTGCCTCTCGCTCTTTTATTTCTTACCTTTCTCCATCCTACCACCCTCATATTCACTCTCTCTTGTCCCTCCCTCCTCCTAGCATTTCTCCCTCCTTGCCTCTCTCTGTGTCTCTCTTTGCTTACTCTCCTTATCTTACTCTTTCTCACTCCCTCTCTTTTTATTTCTCACTCTCAGTCTTCTTCCCTCTATCTCTTTATCTTACTCCTCATTGTATCTCGTTCTTTATCTCCCACATTTCCTCTCATTTAATCCTTTTGTCGGTCTCAAACTCTCTAGCTCTCTCCCAAATTATCTCTATTTCTCTCTCTCTTCCGTATTACTCAGTCTCTCTCTTCTCTCTCTCACTCTGTTAATTTCACCCTATCTCTTCTCTCTCTCTTGCCCATCCTCTCTAGCTCTATCTATATCCCTCTCCCCTCCCTCTCTCCCTTTCTCTTTGTT
>NW_018253797.1:25360-29460 GCF_001263595.1 Phalaenopsis equestris | reverse complement strand
CCTCTCTCTTCCTTTATACTATTTTCTTTTTGCCACCCTCTAACTCTCTCTCTCTCTCTTGGCCTTCTCCACCCTTTTTATATATATTTCTTTCCTCCTTCCTTTTTTCTCTCTCTTTCTTGTTCTGACACACTCGTTCTTCCCCCTCTATCTACCTCTTAATCTCCCTTCCATTCATCTCACTCTTATATCTCTCCTCTTTCTCTAACCACCCTTCCCTCCCTTCATCACTACCCTTCTCTCTACTCTATCTCCTCTCTCAAACTCTTCTTTATATTTACTCTTATTCTCTCCCTCCTTCCTTCCTTCCCTCCCTCCTTCCTTCCTTCCCTCCATCCCTCTCTATCTCGTTCTTTCACCCTCACTATCCTTCTCTCACCCAATCTCTCTTTCTCTCTCCCTTCTTTTTCTTTAACTATATCTATCTCTTCTCTTTTATTCTCTCCTTCTCTACCAATCTCTTTCTATCCCTCCCACTCTCTCCCTTCTTTCTCTCTACCTAGCATAATTAATTTTTATCTCCTTGCTCTTTTTTCCTCTCTCTTTCTCTCTTTCTTTCAATCCCATGCTCCCCCTTTCTATCACTATCACTCTAGTTTTATTGTCTGACTTTCTTCTGTCCCTAATGCCCTCTCTCTCACCCTCTTACGATCTCTCTCCCTCTCTTTATCGCTCACTCCCTCTCTCCCACACACTTTTTCTTTCCCTCTTTATGTTGCCCACTCTCTCATGTCCTCTCTTTCTCTCTTAGCTCGTCCCACTCACTTTGACTCTCCCTCTCTACTGTTCTCTCTATCGTATTCTCTCTCACGCTCTATACCTCTCCCTCCCTTCATCTCTCTTTCTATTTCATTCTTGCTCATGAATTCTCGCTTCCTCTTTTCTTTCTCTCATTTCTCTCTCCTCTTCTATCCCTCCCTCTCTTCTACTCTCTCCCACTCTCTCCTTCTCTCTTGGTCTATCTCTTTTACTCTGATTCTCTCCCTCTCTACAATTCTCTCCGTCATATTCTATCTCTCATGCTCTACACCTCTCCCTCCCTTCAACTCTCTATATTTCATTCTCTCATGCATGCTCTTTCTCTATTCTCATGCTTCCTCTTTTCTTTCTCTCTCTCCCACTCTCTCTATCTAACTCTTGCCTACCTTCCCCATCTTCCCTACTTCTCTCCTCCCTCTTTCTTCTCACTCTCTCTTACTCTCTACCTCTTTCTCACACAATCTCTCCTCTCTCTTCACCTTTTTTGCCTTCTTTATTTCCCCTTCCCTCTCTCCAACTTCTCTCTCTATCTCCTCTCTCTTAGTTTATACTTCTTTCCCTCCCTTAATACCTCTCTCTCTCTTTTATCTCCTCCCTTTGTATCTTCTCTCTTTTTTCTCCCTCTCACTCTCCTTCCCACTCTATTACACTCTTGCTCCCAAACTCACTCTTTCTTACTCTCTCCCTCTCCCATCCACTCTCTCTTCCCCTTTCTCCCTCTTCCTCTCTCTCTTCCTTCCTCTACCCCTTCTACCCTCTTTTCTCTCTCTCTTCTTCTCTCCCTCTCTTCCTTTCTCTCTTCCATCCTTTATCTCTCCATCTCTTCTCTCTCTCACTCAATCTCATTCTAATCTTATCCCTCTTTCACCCCTCTCTCTCTCTTCCCTTTATTACTTTATCTTTTACTTTTCTTCTCTCTCTCCCACTATTACACACTCTAGTTTGTCTCTATCTTCTCTCATTTCTCTAGCTCTCCCATCAATCTCTTGCTCCCTATTCCTTTGTCTCTCTCTCTCTTCTATCTCAGCATCTCTCTGCTCTCCCATTTCTCCCTTTCTCTCTCTTTTCTTGCTCTATCTCTCTCTTGTCCATTATCTCTCTCTCTCTCTTTCTCTCCATCTTTCTCCTTTTCCCTCACTCATGACTTCCATCTCTCCTTCATCCCCTCCATCTCTATCCCATCCTGTCCTCTTTAACACTCCTTCTCTTTCTCGCTCTCTCTCATCACCCCTCTCTCCTTTCATCTCTCTTGCTCTCTCTTTTTATATTCTCTCATTCGATCTATCCTTTTTCTCACTCTGTTTTGTGCTCTTCCTCTTTCTTGCACACGATCTCTCTCCTTCTTTTTGTCTATCTCATTCTCTCTCTGTCCCTCCCTCTCTCTCTCTTTTTGTATCTGTCCTCTTACCTTCCTCCCCTTTGTCCCTTACATCTCTCTGCTCCCTCATTCTTTCTTGCTTTCTCTCTCTCCCCCTCACTCTCTCCCTCTTTCTTTTGCTCTCACTCACATTCTTATTCCGCCCTCTTCCCTCTTCCCTCTTCCCATCACTTCTCTTCATCTCTATCTCTCCCTCGCTCTCTCCTGCTCTCACTATAATATCACTCTTGCTCTCAAACTCTCTCTCTTCTCATTCACTAAATCTCCTCCCCCTCTCTCTCTTGATCTCTTTCTTCTCTGTACGTCTCTCATCCTCCCTCCCACCTTCCCTTTCTCTTTCACCATCTCTGCAAGCCTCATTCACTCTATTTCTTTCTTTCTCTTTCTCCTCTCTTTCTCTATCACTTTCTTTATCTATCTCACCCTCCCTGTCCCATTCTCTAACTTTATCTACCATCCAACCCTCTCTCCTCAATTTCCTTCTCTCTCATATCCCTTTGTCACTCTCTCTCTATCACTCTCATTCAATCTACGACAATTCTCTATCTCTCCTATCTCTTGATCTTTCACTTTCTCTCACTCTATCCCTAGTTGGCTCATCATCTTCTTTCCCTTTTATATTTTGCTCTCCCTCCTCTCTCTATCTCTCACTCCCTTTCCCTCTCCCTTCTCTTGCTTATTCTTTTCCCTCGTTTTTATGCTTACATTCTCTCTTCGTCTCTCTTCTTTGCTCCTTCCTTTCCTCACTCAAAAAGTCTCACTCCCACTCTCCATAACCCCTTCTCCATCTCAAATTTGCACTCATCACCTCTCTCCCATCCTTTCTTTTTCTTATTTATATATCTCTCTTTCTTTCTTGCCCTACCTCTCTCCTCCAACTCATTCTTGTCCATTTCCTCTCTCTCTTTACCCTTGCTCTTCTTCTCTCACTCTCCCTCCTTTGCCTTTCTCATTCTATCTTTTTATGTTTCTCTTCCCTCTGTCTCTTTCACTCCCTTTTTATTTCTCTAACGCTTGCTCCTCTCTCTCTCTCATCTACATCTAGCTATCTTTTCATTATATCACTCCCACTCTTACTCCACTCTTTCTTAATTTATCTCTCAATCTCTCTCACTATATTACTCTACAACTCTATATATCTCTCCGTCTCTCTCTCTTTCTCTCCCCTCCCTCTCCCTCACACTCCCTCTCCCTCTCTCTCACCCTCTCTCTATCCCTCTATCATTCTCCATTCCTTTATCCCTCTTTCTTATTCTCTCTATCTCTTTCTATATAGCTATCATGCTCTCTCTCCCTCTCTTTATCTATCTTATTCTAATTTTCCTCTCTTTCTCTAGCTCATTCTAATTCTCTCTCTCTATCTTTCTCCCTCCATCTGGCTCTATTACTCTCCCTCTCACTTTATCGCTCCCTCTAACCATATCTTTTATTCTTGTCTTTTTCCTCTCTCTTTCCCCTTGCCCCTCTTCTCTTACTCTCCCTCGCTCTCCGCCTTCCTCTCTCCTACCTCTCTCTATCATTTTATGTTTCTCTTCTCTCTCTCTTTCACTCCCTCCATATTTGTCTCACTCTTGCTCCTCTCTCTCTATCTCATCTGCATCTAGCTATCTCCATCTAGCTATCTCTTTCTCCTCTCTTTCTCTCTATCTCAATCATGTCTTCCATCACAATCTCACTCTCTCTCATTTGCTCTTTTCTTTTTCTCTCACTAACTCTTCCACTCTTTCTTTTTTAGTCTCTCTCACCATCTCTTTTACCTGTCTGTCTATTGCACTCTCTATCTCTCTCCAATCCTTTCTCCCTCTTTCTTATTCTACCTATCTCTTTCTATATATCTCTCATGCTCTCTCTTCCTCTCTTTCTCTAGCTCATTCTAATTCTCTCTCTCTATCTTTCTCCCTCCATCTGGCTCTATTACTCTCCCTCTCACTTTATCGCTCCCTCTCTCCATATCTTGCTCTCT
>NW_018253797.1:25069-25342 GCF_001263595.1 Phalaenopsis equestris | reverse complement strand
TTCACCCCTTTACTATTTCAGATCAATTTCACTTCTTGCTCTATCTCTCTCTCACCCCACCCACCCACTCTCTCTTCCACCCACCCACTCCCTCTTTCTCTATCTCTCATCCCTACCCCACTCTAACTCCATAAACACCTCCAAAACCTCTCAAGAATTATCTCTAATCATTCTTCTCTTTTTCCCCTCCAACCCTTTATTTAACACTCTTTTTTTGCTTCCTATTTTTACCCATTCGTTTGCATCTGCCCCCCTCTTCCTCCATTTAACTCT
>NW_018253797.1:23150-25054 GCF_001263595.1 Phalaenopsis equestris | reverse complement strand
TCACTTTAAATCTCTCTCCCTCTCCCAATTTTGTTCATTGTAACTCTCCCTCCCCTATATCCCTCATTCTCTCAATCTTTCTTTCTTAGTTACTTTATCTCTCTTTTTCTCTCTCCCCTTCCCTCCCACTTTCTTTACTCCCATTCTACCCTCTATCTCTCTCAATCTCTCTCTATCCTTCTCCCCCACTCTCTTTCACACTCCCTCATTCGCACGCCCTCAGCCTTGTTCTCCCCTTCTCTCCACTATTTCTATAACTTTGTCTACTTTTTTTTCCTCTCTCTCATTCCCTCTTTCAATCTCTTTATCTCTCTCCCTCCCAATCCTATTTTTGCTCAAATTCTCTTGTTATTTTTTCCTCTCTGTTCCAATCTCACTAATTTTCCCCATCCCTATTCTCTCTCTTCTCTATCTCTATTCTCTCTCTTGTCCCCTTTCATGCCCTCTCTATCTCACTCGATCACTCCCTTCCTCCCTCACTACTGTTCGCTTCCTGCCTCACTCCCTCTCTTCATCTCTGTTCCATTTTTAATTCTCTTACTATCTCTCCCATCATCGTTTTCTCCCCTCGCTCTTCCTTCTCCTCCCTCTCTCACTCCCTCTTACTTTCTCTTCTCTCTGTCAATCTCTTTATTTTGCTCATATCTTTCTTATTCTCACTCTCTCTCTAGGGCTTGTCATTCACTATACCATTCTCTGACCCTCTCTTCCCTATCGTTATCTCCTGCTCCTCTCGCTCTCTTTCTCGCTCCTCCCTCTCTTCCTTGCTCTCTTTCTCTCTCCCTTAATTGTTATGTTTTTCTCTACCACTCCTCCCACTCTCTATCACTCTTGATCTCCATCTCTTCTCTCTATTCTCCCCCTCTCCCCCTCTCCCCCTCTATATTACTCACTCTCCTTCCCTTCTCTTTCTACCTCTCTCACCATTCCTTTCCTTCTCTCCCTCCTTCACTTCATCTCACTTTCTCTCTTACTGTCTCACTCTCTCACTAGCTCTACCTCCCTCCCACTCCCTATCTCTTCTGCTCTATCTCGCTCTCCCTATCTTTCTCACTCTTGCTCCTTATTACTCCCTCTTTCTCTTGCTCTGTCTCACTTTCTCCCTTTCGTTGCCTCTCCATATTTCTCTCTTTCAATCTTCTCATAGATTCTCCTTCCTTTTCTCTTTTCTGCCACACTTGCCTTTTCCTCTCACTCCCTCTCTCAGTCTACATTAATCTCTATTCACTCACTCTTTCTCTTTGTCAATAAATCTCTACCTAACTCTCCATTTACTCATTCTTTCTCTCTCTTTCTCTCTCTTCTCTCTCTCTCTCCATTCTCTATCTCTCTCCATCACACCCTCTCTCTCTCATTATTCTTTATCTCAACCCCTCTCCATCCCACACACTCTCTCAATATTCTCTAGCTTGAGTGAGAGAGAGGGGCGGGAAAGTTAGAACAAGAGATAAATACAAAAGAGAGAGTGAGGGAGGAGAGTGAGAGAGTGTGTGTGAGAAAGAGAGATAAAGATGTGTGTGAGTGAGAGAGGGAGGGAGTGAAATAGGGAGGGAAAAAGTGAGAGAAAGAGGTGTAAGAGAAAGTGAGAAATAATGAGAGAGATAAGAAGAGGGAGAGAAGAGAGCAATATAATAATAGAATGAAAGGTGAGAAAAAGAGAGTGAGCGATGAAACAAGAGAAAGAATAAGCAAAAAAAGAGAGGGAAGTAAGAGTGATAGAAAAGAGAGCAAGAGAATGATAAATAGAGAGAGATAGAGGGGGCCGAGAAACATAAGAGAGAGGGAGCAATAATAAGAGAGAGAATGAGAGAAATACAGAGAGAGGAGAGACTAAGGGAATAAAGAGCAAAAGTGAGTGAGTGAGAGGAAGTCATTGAGTGGGAGAGAGAGGGAGAGGGAGAGGG
>NW_018253797.1:18758-22993 GCF_001263595.1 Phalaenopsis equestris | reverse complement strand
TCTCCCTTTCTCTCTATCTTCCTCTCTCCCCCTCTCTCCCTCCCCCGCTATCTCACCCTATCTCTCACATGCCTTTCGTCTCTCTCTTCCTCCCTCGCTAGCTCTTTCTTCTTTCTTTCTCTCTTTATCTCTTTGTCCCTCTCCCACCCTCCCTCTTCTCTTACACTTTTTTATCTTCTCATTTTTGTTCTCTCTTTCCTTCTCTCACTCACTCTCTCTTTCATTTTCTACATCACTGCTCTCTAACATTTTCCTTTGCTTTCTCTCTCTATGTCTTACTTTCTCTTGATGTTTCTCATCTCTCTCTCCTTTTCTCTCCCTCCTTTTATAATCTCTCATGCTTGCTCTTTCTCCCTTGGTCTATCTCTCTCATTCTGACTCTCTCCCTCTCTATTATTCTTTGTCATATTATCTCTCATGTTTTATGCCTCTCCTCCCTCATCTCTCTCTATTTCATTCATACTCATGCACACTCTCTCTCTATTCTAGTGCTTCCTCTTTTCTCTCTTTCTCTCCCACTCTCTCTATCTAACTCTTGCCCACCTCCCCCTTCTTCCCTACTTCTCTCCTCCCTCTTTTCTTCTCTCTTTCTCTTACTCTCAACCTCTTTCTCACACAATCTCTCCTCTCTCTTCATATTTTTTGCCTTCTTTATCTCCTCTTCCCTCTCTCCAGCTTCTCTCTCTATCCTCTCTCTGAGTTTATCCTTCTTTCCCTCCCTTAATACCTCTCTCTCTTCTATCTCATCACTTTGTCTCTTCTCTCTTTTTTTCTCCCTCTCACTCTCCTTCCCACTCTATTACACTCTCGCTCCCAAACTCACTCTTTCTTACTCTCTCCCTCTCCAATCCACCCTCTCCCATCCCCTCTCTCTTCCTCCCTCTAGCACTTCTACCCACTTTATTATCTCTCGCTCTTCTTCTCTCCCTCCCTTCCTTTCTTTCTTCCTCCCTTTCTCTCTCTCACTCAATCTCTTTCCCCTTCTACCCCTCTTTCACCCATCATTTTCTGTCTCACTTTTGTCACTTTATCTTTAACTTTTTCTTCTCTCTCTCCCACTATCACACAGTCTCATTTGTTGTTATCTTCACTCATTTCTCTAGCACTTCCATCAATCTCTATCTCTCTTACCCTTTCTTGGTCTTGATCCCTTCGTCTATCTCTCATCTATAAGTATCTCTCCTCTTCTCTCTCAACATCTCTTTAACTCTCCTTCTCTTTCTCGCTCTCTCTCTCTCCCCCTCTCTCTCATCACCTCTCTCTCTCTTTATATATTCTCTCATTTAATCCATCGTTTCCCTCACTTTGTTTTGAGCTCTCCCTCTTTTTAACACACACTCTCTCTTTCTTTCCCTCTACTTGATTCTCTCTATGTCCCTCCTCTCTCTCTCTCTCTCCCTCTTTTTGTATCTCTCCTCTTGACTTCCTCCCCCTTATCCCCTAATATATCTCTCCTCCCTCCTTTCTTTGCTTTTTGCTACTCACAATCTCAATCTCCCCTCTTCCCTCTCCCCTTCACTTACTCTTCATCTCTATCTCTCCCTCACTCCCTCTCTATAATATCACTCTTGTTCTCCCACACTCTCTCTCTTCTTACTCTCTAAATCTCCTCCCCCTCTCTTTCTTGATCTCTCTTTCTCTCTACTCTCTCTCATTCTCCCTTCCACCTTTCCTTTCTCTTTCAACCTCTCTGCAATCTTTCTTTATTTCACTTTCTCTCCTCTCTCTCTCTCTCTCATTCTTTATCTATCTCACCCTCCCTCTCCATTTTCTCACTTTATCTCTCATCCTCCCTCTCTCCTCAATTTCCTTCTCCCTCTTCACCCTTGGTTGCTCTCTCCCTATCACTCTCATTCACTCTCCGACACTTCTCTATCTCTCCTTTCTCTAGCTCTTTTACTTCTTTCTCTCTATCCTTAATCGGCTCAACATCTTCTCTCCGTTTGGTATTTTGCCCTCCGTCCTTCTCTCTATCTCTCTCTCTTCCTCCCTTTCTCTTTTCCCTCTCCCTTCTCTTGCTTACTCTTCTCTCACCTTTTTATGCTTACACACTCTCTTCATCTCTTATCTTCAGTCCTTTTCCTCTTTCAAAAACTCTCACTCTCTTTCTCAATGTTTCACTCCCACTCTACATATAACCCCTTCTCCCTCTCAATTTTGCACTCTCCGCCTCTCCTCCATCTTTTCTTTTCCTTATTTATATCTCTCTCCTTATTTCTCGGCCTCCCACTCTCCTCCAGCTCTCTTAGTCTCATTCTTGTCCTTTTCCTCTCTTTCTTTCGCTAGCTCTTCTTCTCTCCCTCTCCCTCTTCTGCCTTTCCCTTTCTATCTTTTTATTTTTCTCTTCCCTCTGTCTCCTTCGCTCCCTCCTTATTTCTCTCACTCTCCCTCTCTTTCTCTCCCCTCCCTCTAGGTCTCACTCCCTCCCCCTCTCTCTTCCCCATTCTCTATCCCTCTATCTCTCTCCATTCCTTTCTCCAGCTTTCTTATTCTCTCTATCTCTCTCTATATATCTCTCACTTTCTCTATCTCATTCCAATTCTCCCTCTCTTTATCTTTCTCCCTCTATCTAGCTCTATTAGTCTCCCTCTCCCTTTATCACTCCCTCTCTCTCTATCTTGCTCTCTTACCCTCTCTCTCTCCCTCTCTTTTATTAACACTCTTACTCCCTTTTCTCATTCTTTGTCACTCGCTCTCTTTCAATTTTACTTCTTGCTCTATCTCTCTCGCTTCCCACTCCCACTCACTCTCTCTTTCACTACCCCACTCTAACTCCATACACACTTCCAAAACTTCCCAAAACCTCTTTTACGTGGAACTTGCTTACTCCCTCTTTCTGTCTCTCTCAGAATCTCCCTTATGTTGCTCAACTTCTTTCTCCGTCCCTCTCTCTCTCTATTCATTATATCAATTTGCTGCTTCCTCACCCTCCATTATTCCAGTTTGTCTCATTTCCTTTACTGTGTTTAGTTCCCTTTCTAGATCTCTACCTTGCTCTCTTTCCATATTGCTATTCTCTCCCCATCTTCTGCTTTCTTTTCTCCCTCTCACTATCTCTATCTCTTTCTTGCTCTCTCACTCTCTCTCTAGCCCAACACCTCCCTTTCTCTTTTCCTAATATCTCTTCTTTCTTCTTTCCCTCATTCTCTCTCATTCTATATCATTCTCTCGCAAATTATCGTCATCTCTCTTTCACTAGCTCTCTTGCTTGCTTGCATAGCCTTTCCCTCTGCACTCTCTCTCACTCATTCTACATCTATCTCACTTCCTCAGTCTCTCTCTCTCTCTCTCACACACACACACACACTTGCTTTTCCACTCACCTACTCTCCATCCCTTTATTTGGATACTTCTCCTATATTCACCTTCAATTATTTTTTTAATTTTTACCGCGCCCTTTTTTCTTTTCTTCTCTTGCTCACCCTTACATTCTATCTCCCTCTCACTCTCTCTCACTCTCTTTCAACTCTATCACTTCTCTCTATTCTATCACACCCTCATTTGTTCCCTCCCTTCCTCCCCTCTTAAGCTCTCTACTTTACTGTCCTCTCATCGTCTCTCTTCCTCACCCTATATTTTTATTTTACCTCCCTCTATATTGTTCATATTTCTTCACTATCTCTCTCGTGCTCTATCTTTCTCCTTCACACAATAGCTTCCACTATCGATCTCTCTCTCTCATCCTCCATCAACCTTGTTCTCCCCTTTCACACCCTCTCCCTCACTCTCTTCCTCTCTCACTATTGTTCGCTCCCTCCCTCACCCTCTCACTTCTGCTTTCTTTTGTTCTCTCTATCGATCTTCATCTCTCTTATTTCCATTCCCTATTTCTTTGCCTCGCTCTCCCTCTATCCACCTTTAATTCCATCTATTTATCTTCTTATATCTAATCTTACATCTCTCTCTCCCTCCTTCCTTCTTTGTCTTTATTCTCTCTCTCTTCCCCTTTCATGCCCTCTCCCTCACTCTCTTCCTCTCTCACTTTCGTTCACTCCCTCCCTCACTCTCTCACTTCTCTTTCTTTTGCTCTATCTATCGATCTTCATCACTCTCATTTCCATCCCCTACTTCTTTGCCTCGCTCTTGCTCTATCCACCTTCAATTCCATATATTTATCTTCCTATATCTCATCTTACATCTCTCTCTCACCCTCCTTCCTTTTCTCTCTGTTGCTTCCTCACTTGCCTCTCTCTCTTCTTTCTCTCTCCCTTCCACGATCTCTCCCATTCCAGTCC
>NW_018253797.1:17717-18583 GCF_001263595.1 Phalaenopsis equestris | reverse complement strand
CCCCCGCCCTTACCCTCCCCCTCCCACTATCCCATTCTCTCCTTCTCTCACTCTCGCTTCCTCATTCTCTTGCTCTCTTTCTCTCTATATCTTTCCTTTCTCCCTCCATATCTCTATATTCATTTCTCACTCTGGTGAGATCTCTCTTTTTCTATACTCTCTTTATTCTCTCTCCTTCTTCTTTCTCCTTCTCTCACTTCCTCTCACTCTTCCTCAATCTCACACTCTCTCTCTCTCCAATTTTTTTCTCCCTTTCTTTTACTCTCTTCTTTTTACTCACTCTATCTTCTACTCCATATCTTCTTTCAATTTTTTGTCTCTTTTGTATCATGTTCTCTTTCTCTCTCTTTTTATTCTCATTTTCTCACTCTTCTTTGACTCACTCCTGGCTCTCTATCTCCATCTCTCCCTCTCTCCGTTCCCCTTCTTCTCTCCCTTCTCTCACATTATATTTTTTTTTACTCTCTCTACTCTCTGAATCTTCTCTTGCTTCTCTCTCTTCTCTCCCTTAATTTCTGTAAGCTCTTACTCTCAATCTTCATGTTTTCTCTCCCCCTTTCTTTTACTTCATTTTACTTCTCTCTCACTCTCTTTTGGCCTCTTTTCTCTCGCTCTCACTATTTATATCAATCTCTTACTCTCAATCTTCTTTTTCTCTCTTTTTATTTTTCACTCCCTCACCCTCTCTCTCCCTCTCTTAATCTCTGTCACTGTCTCTACCTTCTCTTTTTTACTTCCCCTCTCACTTTATCTCTCTCGCATTCTCCATCATTTGCACTCTCTCTCTCTTTAACTCCATCCCTCTCTCTCCCACTTTAACCATTCCTCTCTCGCACTCCATCTTTTGCACTCTCTATCTCTCTCTA
>NW_018253797.1:15937-17272 GCF_001263595.1 Phalaenopsis equestris | reverse complement strand
GCTCTGAGGTGCCTCTCTATCTATCTTTTCTAGTCACTCTCACTTTCCCTCACACCCATCTTTCTCTCTATCTTTCATTCTTTGAATCCATTTGTTTGCTCCCCTTTACTCGCTCTCACCGTCTCTCTCCCCTATCCCACTCTGACACTCTCTTTCTCTCTCTATATCTTCTTATTATCCCTCTTACTCTATATACTTTCTCTCTCACTCTCTATCTCTTTATATATCTCCCCCATTCTAACCCTCAAAAACTCCCACTCCACGTCCCTCTTGATCTCCCTCTTGATCTCCCTTCTTCTCTTTATTTCCCTCTTTTTTCTCACTTTCTTCTCTCAAACCTTTATTTGTCTCTCCCTCCCACTCTTTCACTCTACCTCTTCAGATTTCTTTTCTCTCTTCTCTAATTTTCCTCTTTCTCTCCCTCTCTTTCTCATTCTCTTTTTCCCTCCATTTATCTCTCTCTCACTCTCCCTCTATCTCTCTCTCGTAGTCTCGTCTTTTTATCTCTCCCTACCTCCCTCTTCCATTTGGCCTATTCATCACCCACAACCTTTCACTCTTAGCCTCTTATCGCCCACTTTCTATCGTTCTCTCTCACACCTTATTGCTGTATCTCTCTCCCTTTCTTCTAAAACCTCTCCCTATCTCCCTATCTCTTATCCTTTCTCTCTTTCTCATTTACTTTTACTCCATTTCTTGCTCTCTCTCTCTCACTTACTCTTCCTCACTCTCTCTCACTTTCTGTCATCTCTTCCACCCCTCTCTCTCGCACGCTCTACCAATCTCTATACGCTTTAATCCACTCTCTCCCACCCCTCTTTCTCACACTCTCTACCTATCTCTCTACAATTTAAGCCACTCTTCACCTCTTTTCCCTCACTCTCACACACACTCTCTCTCTCCATCTCCTTATTTCTCTCTCTCCCTCTCTCACACAAACACTCTCTCTCCCTCCCTCAATCTCTCTTGCTCACTCTCCCTCTCCCCAACTCTCTTTATCCCTCTTTGACGCACCCTATCTTTTCTCTCTTTCCATACTTATCTTATTCTCTCTATCCCTAACTCTATCCTCATCTCCCCTCTCCCTTTTTCTCCTTACTCTATCTCTCTCCCTTCATCTCCCCACCTCCCTCTTTGTGTCTCTCTCACTCGCTTGACCACTCTATCTTTCTCACTTTATCTCCTTCTATTTTATAATCTCCCACGTAATCTTATATCTATCAGCCATCTCTCTCTCTCCACTCTCTTCCCCTCCCTCCCTCCCTCACTTCCTCTCTTTGTGTCTCACTCTCCTTCCCTCCCTAACTATTTACCTCTCTCGCTTGCTCTTTCTCT
>NW_018253797.1:7152-10051 GCF_001263595.1 Phalaenopsis equestris | reverse complement strand
GAGAGAGAACGAGAGGAGTAAGTGTTTGTGATAGAGAAGAGAGGGTAAAAGAATGGTATTGTTAGTGAGAAAGGGAGAGATAACAAGAGCTAGAGAGAGTAAGAATAAGAAAGATTTGAACAAAATAAAGAGTTAGACAGAGAGAGGAAAGATAGCGAGAGAAGACAGAGTAAGAGGGAGTGAGAGAGGGAGGGTGAGGAAGAGCGAGGGTGAGAAAATGATGAAGGGAGAGAGAGTAAGAGAAATAAGGAAGGATATATAGAGAATGAAAGATGAAGAGAGGGAGAATGAAATTGAGAGAAGAGAGAACGACATAAGAGGGTGAGAAAGAGCGAGAGTAATGAAGAGAGAGATCATAAGAGTAAGGTAGGGAGAGAGAAAAAAGAGACATATGGGAGGGAGAGAAGGATGGTAAGAGAGATGGAGAGAGAAGTAGAGTAAAAAGAGAAAGAGACATATAGGAGGGAGGGAAGAGAAGAGAGTAATATGGGGAGAAATAAGGATAGACCATAGAGTGAGAAAAAGATTGAGAGAGGGAATAGGTGAAAAGAGAGAGAGAGAGAGAGAAAGTGGGTGTGGATGATAAAAGGGAGTGATAGATAGAGAAATCTAGGGAGGAAGGTAGAGAGAGATTTGGAGATAGAGGGTGAAGGGGGTATAGAGCAAGAGACAGAGTGAAAGAGAGAGTGAGAGAAACAGGATCTGGAAGAAGAGAGATGGAGTGAGGTTGATAAAAGGACAGAATGAGGGAAGGAAGGTGAAGAAAGAAAGATAGAGGGAGGGGTGGAGGGATAGATAAAGTGAGAAGAGTGTAAAATAAAAGGATAGGAATGCGAGAGCTAAAGAGATGGAGAGAGTTAGAGAAAATGAGAGAGTGAGGGGGAGAGAAGTAGAAGAGAGAAGAATGAAGAAAGGAGAGAAGAGGCGAGGGAGGGAGGGAGAATAGAGAAAGAGGGAGGACAGGGAGAGGAAGGTTGATAATGAAATAATATAACAAAGGAGAGAGAGAGCATGGGAGAGAGCAAGAAAAAAAAGGGAGATAGAAAAAAGATCAAGAGAGATAAATAAATAGAGGGATAGAGGGTGAGAGGGATGGAGGGAAGGAATTAAAATGATAGTGAGAAAGGTTAGAGAAAGTGATGGAATTAAATAGAACAAGATATATGGAGGGATGGAGAGTGAGAGAGAAGAGGGAAAATGAGAGATAAGAAAGAAATAGGGAGACAATCAAAAAGGTAGAGAGTTGGTAAGAAAGATTTAGAGAGTACAAGTTAAACTAGGAGAAAGAAAGAGAAATAGTGAGTTAGTGTAAGATCGTAGGAGAGAGAGTGAGGAGAGTAGAGATTGTGAGAGATAAATATGGAGAAAGAGAGCAAGATTGTGAGAGAGAAGAAATAATATATGGAGAGAGAGAGAGTACAAAGAGGTGCTAGAGAGAGTAGAGTGCTAGAAAGAGTTAGGGATAAACATACGGGGGGAGAGAGATTGGAAGAAGGCTATGGAGAGAGGAAAGGATAGAGAGTGGGAGTGAGGGAATGTGTGAGAGTGAGAGAGAGATAAAATCAAAAGGATAGGAACAGATAAAGAGAGAATGAGAAAAATAGAGTGAGAGAGATAGAGTGAGTGAGATGGAGAGAGAAGAGAGAGAACAATTGAGAGATGAAGAAAGGGAGGGCAGTGGAAGAGAAAAGAATTAAAGAGAAACAATGAAAGATATAGTGAGAGAAAAGAGACAGAGAGATAGAGTGACAGAAGTGAGAAAAAGAGAGCAAGAGAAGGGAAACAAAGAGTGGGAGAAGAGAAAAATAGAGTAAAAGAGAGAATGTGAGGAAGGGGGATAGGGAGTGGGGGGAAGAGAGAGTGAGTGGGAGAGAGAGAGTGTACGAGAGTGTGAAGGTGAGTGAGAGAGAGAATAAAGAAAGAAGAGACAAAAGAAAATAGAGGAGAGAGAGAGGTATTAAGGGAGGGAAGGAGGGATAAACATAGATAGAGGAGAGAGAGAGGAGCTAGATGGAGTGAAAGAGGGCGAGAGAGAGAGAGAGAAGAAAGGAGGTAGGAGAGTAAGGAAGAAGGGAGAGGTGGGCAAGAGTTAAATAGAGAGTGGGAGAGAGAGAGAGAGAAAAGAAGAAGCATTAGAATAGAGAGAGATCATGCACGAGAAAGAACGAAATAGAGAGAGATGAAGGGAGGGAGAGGCATAGAACATGAGAGAGAGAATATGATGGAGAGAATACTAGGGAGGGAGAGAGCCAGAGTGAGAGAGATAGACCAAGAGAGAAAGAGAGAGCATGAGAGATTAGAAAAGAGGGAGGGAGAGAAAAGGTGAGAGAGATGAGAAAGATCAAGAGAAAGTAAGACAAAGAGAGAGAAAGCAAAGGAAAATGTTAGAGAGTAGTGATGTAGAAAATGAAAGAGAGAAAGTTAGTGAGAGAAGGGAAGAGAACAAAAATGAGAAAATAAAAAAAAGTGTAAAAGAAGAGGGAGTGTGGGAGAGGGAGAGAGAGATAAAGAGAGAAAGAAAGAAGAGAGTGGTAGTGAGGGAGGAAGAGAGACAAAATGCATGCGAGAGATAGGTGAGATAGTGGGGGAGGGAGAGAGGGGGGGAGAGAAAGAATGAATCAAGATAATGGAAGGGAGGGAGAGAGAGAGAGGGGCAAAAAGAGTGAGCGACAGATAAAAGAGTGAGATACCCTCCCTTTCTCTCCTTAACCCTCTCAATTCTTTCTAACCCCCTCTATCTCTCTCTATTTCTAATTCTCTTGCTCTCTTATCTATCACTCTTACTTCCCTCTCTCTCTCTTTGCTTATTCTTTCTCTTGCTTTATCACTCACTCACTTTTTCTAACCTTTCACTCTATTATTATATTGCGCTCTTCTCTCCCTCTTCTTATCTCTCTCA
>NW_018253797.1:1507-7086 GCF_001263595.1 Phalaenopsis equestris | reverse complement strand
TCTTTATCTCTCTTTTTGACACACTCTCTCTCACTCTCTTCCCTCACTCTCTCTTTCGTATTTATCTCTTTTTCTATCTTTCTCGCCCCTCTCTCTCACTCAAAATAGAGAATATTGAGAGAGGGTGGGGTGGAGGGGTTGTGATAAAGGAAAATGATAAAGAATTAATGAGAGAGAGATGTGTGATGGAGAGAGATAGTGAATGGAGAGAGAGAAGAGAAAAAAAGGAGAGAAATAGTGAGTAAATGGAGGGTTAGGTAGAGATTCATTGACAAAGAGAAAGAGTGAGTGAATAGAGATTGGTCATGGAGTCTCTTTCACTCCACCTCTCCTGCTCCCTGCAATCTCTTCTCTTTCTCTCACTCTCATTCTCTCCCTCTCATTCCCAATCTCTCACTTTTTCTCCCTTTATCACTTTCTCACTCTCCCTCTATCCCTCCCTCTTAGTCTCGTCTGTCTATCACTTGCTTGCTCGCCGTATCTTTCTCACTCACTCTCCTTCTCTCTTATAATCTCTCTTACTGTTCTCTTTATTAGTCCTCTTCCTCATGCTTGCTCTTACACTCTCAACTCTTTTCCCCTCCCTCCCTCCTCAACAGTCTTTGTGTCTCACTTTCCTTCCTTCCCTCTTTATCTACCTCTTTCGCTTGCTCTATCTCTATCTCATTCTCCCTCTCTTTTATTATCTCTCTTACTTTATCTACTTTCTCTCTCAATTCCTCACTCTCTCACTCTCTCACTTGCTCTCTCTCTTGCTGGCTCTCTCTCAGTTCCTATCCAACTGCTAAACACTCCATTCCTATGTCCTCATATCTCTACTCATTTTACTCTTACACTCTCAACTCTTTTCCCCTCCCTCCCTCCTCAACAGTCTTTGCGTCTCACTTTCCTTCCTTCCCTCTTTATCTACCTCTTTCGCTTGCTCTATCTCTATCTCATTCTCCCTCTCTTTTATTATCTCTCTTACTTTATCTACTTTCTCTCTCAATTCCTATCACTCTCTCACTCTCTCACTTGCTCTCTCTCTTGCTGGATCTCTTTCAGTTTCTATCCAACTGCTAAACACTCCCTTCCTATGTCCTCATATCTCTACTCATTTTATTGCTCTCCTTTTCCTTTCTCTTGTTCACTAAATCACTCTTATTCTATGTTCACTCTCTCTCTATTTCTCTCTTACACCCTTTGTCCCACTCCCACTCTCACTCTCTTTCTCTACATCGTTAATCACCTCACTCGCTCCCTCTATCTCTCTTTTCACCCATTCCCTCTCTCAATCTCTATCCCACTCTATGTTCTATCCTTATTTCATCTTATATTGCTCTCTTCTCTTTCTTAAGTTGTTCCCTCTAGCTTAGTCACACTCTCATCACTCTACCCTCACCTATCTCTCATTTTTTCTCACTTTCTCTCACACATCTCACTCTGTTTCTCCCTCCTTCCCCCATCTCTCCCCCTCTCTTGTTATCTTTCACACATTCACTGTCTTTCTTGCTCTCTCTTGTTGTATCTTTTCTCATTCTCTTCTCCTATTTCTCTACCATCTCTCTATCTATCTTCCATTTAACTCTCACTCTCACTCCCTCCCTCTTTCTCTCCATTTTTTCCTCACTCCTCTCTTTAGTTTTGTTCTTGATCATCCCCCTCCACCTCCCTCTCATTCTGTGAAACTCAAACCTCTTTACACTTTCTTTCTCTCTCTCTAAAACTCTTTAACCCCCTTTCTCAATCTCTCTTGCTCTTTTTTTAGTTGTTGTCCATTTCCTGTCCAATAGTTCTCTCTCCCTCTCTCTTCTGTCAACCTCAAACGTCTTTTCACTTTCTCTCTCTCCTCAATCTCGTTAACCCCATTTCTCAATCTCTCTTGCTCTTTTTTTATTTGTTGTTCATTTCCTTTCTAATATTTCTCTCTCCCTCTCTGTTCCTCTTCGGCTCCCTGTATTTTTCCTTTCTCCCTCCCTCTCTCTCTTTCACTTACTCTCCTTAGTATTTCTCATTTGCTCTCTCTCTTCTCTCTCTCACTCACCTCATATATTTCTCTCCCTTTCACTCACTTCCTCCCTCCCTCTCTTCTCTTTATCACACACTTCCTTCCTTTCTCATTCTCTCTCTCTCTCTCGTTGTCTGTCATTTCTCACTCATTCTCTTCTCCTCCCTCCCTCTTGTTCTGTCTTCCCTTACACTCTCTTCTATTTTTATTTCTCTCTCCCTCTATTGCTACTCTCTATTGAATTTTACTTTCACACACTCTCTCTCTTTCTCACTCACTCTCTTTCTCACTCAATATTCTCCCTTTCTCCTTCTCTCTCTCCTTCACTCTCTTCCTGTCTCTCTCTCCATCTCACCCCTTCTCCAAATTTTTGTCCCAATTTTTCTCTTCTTCTCCCACACTTTCTCCCTCAAGCTCATTCTCTCTTGCACTTCTTTCACTCTCTTTTCTCTGATTTCTCACTCACTTACTCTCCCTCTTTCACTCCCTCCCTCTTTCTCTCTATTTATTATCTCTCTTACTACCTTATATTACTCACTCCCCTATCACTCTTTCTGTCCCTCCCTTTCTCTCTATGGCTAACTCTCTCCCTCTCTGTATAACTTCATCTCTCTTCCTCACTCCCTTTTCAAACATTCTCCTATCTCTATTTCTCTTTCACTTTTCCTCCCCTTCTCACGTTCTCTCTCTCTTCAATTTCACACACTTTTACTCCCTCCCTTTCTCTCTTTAATCCTCACGATACTCTCTCACTCTTTCTTCTGCTCTCTCTCACTTGCCTTCCTCCCTCTCCCTCTCTCTTTCACTCAATATCTTCCTCTCTCACTCACTCACTCGTGCTCTTTCTTCCCTCACTCTCTCTTCTCTTTGTAGTTCTCTCTCGTTCTATCTCTTGTTGTTTCTCTCTCTTTTTAAACTTTCTCACCTCCTCTAACTCTCTCTATTTCTCATTCTCTTGCTCTCTCTTTTATCACTTACTTCACTCTTTCTCTTGCTTTATCGCTCACTCTCTTTTTCTCACCTTTCACTCTCTCTTTGTATTGCTTTCTTCTCTCCCTCCCCCTTATCTCTCTCTCTCTCACTATTTCTCACCTCCCTCTCTCTCTCACACACTCTTCCCTCACTCCCTCTTCCCTCACTCTCTCTTTATCTCTATTTCTCTCTCATTCTATCTTTCTCGTTCCTCTCTCACTCAAGATAAAGAATATTGAGAGAGTGTGTGGCTTGGAGAGGGGTTGAGATGGAGAATAATGAGAGAGGGTGTGATGGAGAGAGAGAGAATGAAGAGAAAGAGAGAGAGAGAAAGAGTGAGTAAAGGGAGAATTAGGTAGAGAATTATAGACAAAGAGAAATGGTGAGTAAAAAGAGTGTGGCTGTGGAGTGAGAGAGAGAGTGAGAAAGAGAAAGAGAGAGAGCGTAAGAGTGATGTACAAAGTGAGAAGAGACAGATAAAGAGAGAGAGTGAGAGTGAGCATAGAAAGAGAGAGAGAGTGAGAGGTTGAGAAAAAGAAGCAAGGGTAGGAGAGTTTGAGAGAGGTTGAGAGAGTTAAGGATGTGGAGAGAGTGATGAGTGAGTGAGAGGGATATAGAAAAGAGCGTGAAATAGATAGATAGAGAGAGTGAGAGGTAAGAGAGGGAGGAGAGAGAATGTGTCTGAGTTGAATAGGGTGAGACATAATTAGATGGATGTAGACTAATAGAGGGTGAGAGGAAAAGGAGAGCGTTGGAGAAAAGAGAAAATGAGGGTGAATCTATTAGAAGATTGAGAGAGAGAAAAATGAGGAGGCAAAGAAAGAGAGAGAGTGGGAGAGAGCAGGAGAAAGAGAGAGTAATAAGGAGGGAGTGTGAGAAAGATGGGGAGAGTGGGAGAGAGCTTGAGAGAGGAAATAGAGAAAACAGAGTTTGAGCTAGAAAATTAGGAAGAAATAGTGAGACAGATGAGATAGAGAAAGATGGAAAGAGCTAGAGAGAGTGAGAAAGAAATGGGGAGAGGGAAGAGAGAGGGAGTGAAAGGGAGGTAGAGCTAGAGGGATAGTGTAAAGGCATATAGAGAGATGAATAGAAGGTGGGAGAGAAAGAAAAGAATAGTGAGAGGGTAGAAAGAAAAGGGAGTTAGAGGGAGTAATAGAGAGGGGGTTGAGTGAGAATAGAGAGAAGAGAGGGTGATCAAGCGTGATAGACAGAGGGACGAGTGGAAGAGAAAGTCAAAACGATTAAGGGAGAGGGAAATAGAGCAAGGAAGAGAGGGAGGAGCGAGCGAGGGAAAGTAAAGAGAGTGAGAGGAGCAAGAGATAATGATATGGAAGAGAGGGTGAGAGAATGGTATTGTGAGTAAGAAAGGGGGATACAGGAAGACTGAGGGAGAGTGAGAATAAGAAAGATATGAGAGAGGAAAGATACTGAGAGAAGAGAGAGTAAGAGGAGTGAGATAGGGAGGGGGAGGAAGAGCGCGGGAGAAAAATGATGAAGGGAAAGATAGTAAGAGAAATAAAGCAGGATATACAGAGAAAGAGAGATGAAGTGGTGGAGAATAAAACTGAGAGAAGAGAGCCGAAGAAAAGGGAGCGGACATGGGAGGGTGAGAAAGAGCGAGAGTAATGAAGAGAGAGAACAAAGTAGCATTGAAGGGATAGAGAAAAGAGAGAGAGACAGAGTGAGAGAGGGGTATAAAGAGTGGGGTAGATAGGAAAGGGAAGGGATAAAAGGAGAGAGAGAGGGTGGGAAGGATGGGAAGAGAGAAGAAAAGGGGAAGAGTGACAGAAGAAAGAGAGTGCGAGCAAGAAAGAGAGTGAGTGATAGATAATAAGTGAGGGAGCCAAAGAGAGAGGAGGATAGAGGGAGAGCAAGAGAGAGAGATAAAGAGAGGTAGAGATTGCAATACCTCCCTCTATCACTTCTACCCAATTTATTATCTCTCCCTCTTCTTCTCTCCGTCCCTTCCTTTCTCTCTTCCTCCCTTTCTCTCTCTCACTTAATATCTTTCCCCTTCTATCCCCTCTTTCACCCCTCACTTTCTGTCTCCCTTGTCACTTTATCTTTAACTTTCCTTCTCTCTCTCCCACTATCGCACACTCTCATTTGTCGCTATCTTCACTAATTTCTCTAGCACTCCCATCAATCTCTCTCTTACCCTTTCTTGCTCTTGATCCATTCTTCTATATCTTAACTATATTTCTCTCTCTTCTTCTCTCTAACATCTCTTAGCCTCCCCATTTCTCCCTTTCTCTCTTTTCTTATGTTCTCTCTCTCCTTCTCCCTCTTATTCCCTTAATCATGCCTTCCATCTTTCCTTCTCTCCCTCCATCTCTCTCCTTCCATCTTGTCCTCTTTAACTCTCCTTCTCTTTCCCCCTCTCTCTCTCCCCCTCTCTCTCATCACCTCTCTCGCCTTTCATATCTCTCTCTCTCTTTATATATTCTCTTATGTAATCCATCATTTCACTCACTCTGTTTTGAGCTCTCCCTCTTTCTAACACACACATTCTTACTTTCTTTCCCTCTATCTGATTCTCTCTATGTCCCTCCTTCACTCTCTCTCTCTCTTTATATCTCTCCTCTTGCCTTCCTTCCCCTTGTCCCTAATATCTCGCTCC
>NW_018253797.1:0-371 GCF_001263595.1 Phalaenopsis equestris | reverse complement strand
TCTCCCTCCTTCTCTGCCTTTCTCTTTCTATCTTTTTATGTTTCTTTTCCCTCTGTCTCCCTCACTCCCTCTTATTTCTCTCACTCTTACTCCTCTCTCTCTCATCTGCATCTAGCTATCCTTTTCTCTCTATCCCTCCCACTCTTACTCCACTCTTTTTCAATTTATCTCTCACTCTATTACTCCACAATTTTATATATCTCTCTGTCTCCCTCTCTTTCTCTCCCCTCCCTCTCCCTCTCACTCGCTCTCTCTCTCTCTCTCTTTCTCCCTCTCTCTATCCCTCTATCTCTCTCCATTCCTTTCTCCTTTTCTATTCTCTCTATCTCTTTCTAAATATCTCTCGTGCTCTTTCTCCCTCTCTTTCTCTA